>NW_019384551.1:290686-299530 GCF_000671375.1 Centruroides sculpturatus | reverse complement strand
TTCGAACAAATTCGAACAAAACATTCGAAATAGAAAGCCACTTTCAACCACTTTCAGCCTCATATCTCCCGCACCCTTATAGCTATCGAGACGCAACCACCCGTATGCACGAATGGAGACTTGGGGCTACCACCATATACAAACACCATTCACGTGCGATGTGTAGTTTTGGCGGAAAAGTGAAATATAGGGACACACACGTCCATTTATATATATATCTATATATAAAATATATATATAGATATATTATCTTACAAAAATATGTAGGATTGTTTTAACTTACATTTTTTTCTTAGAATATTTTGAATAAAGAATATTTGAGGTGGAGCATTAGCAAAGCTTCTATTGGGCTTACAGAATTGTATTTGTTCTCAAAATCTGTTTGATCGATTCTGATTAAACTTTGCCATTTTCCATTAATTGCGATGAGGAATCCAAAAATGAAATAAAAATGACGGTTCATGACTTTGTTTTTGAGATATAAGATTGTTTCATGAGAGTGCACAACAAAGTGATATTACATGAACTGTGAGACTTTGTCATGTGATGTTTTATGGTTGCTAGTGTGAGGATCTAGCTGGGGGGCATGGAGTTTTGATAGCATTCGTATGCCACTTAATCGGCAACTAGTCTGTGAGACTAGCCTGTGGTCGTCGAAGGATGGCTTCCTAAGACTTAAATGAGAAACAAGGGTCTGCGAAGATCCCCTGTAAGTTGCTTTTTCCTGACACCAGCCTAGTTATAGCATTAGGCATGCTAACATTCATTCGCAAGGAATCTCAAGTGGAAGGGTCGCAAATAAGTAGAAAGGCTGTTTGCTCGGATTCGAGTCATGAATGAGACCACGTTAAAACAATAACAAAGATTTAATAAAAACAAAATTAAATGGATAAATACAATTAAATACAAAATGAAATAACTAAATATTGCATCTAAACTGGAGAGCATTAATACTATAATAATCCATAATATGAGAGATGAGAGAGAGTTTACAAATGATATTATAATATATTACCTCTGTGATAATTTGCCTTATGCAATTCATAATCTTGGGCGGGAGGAACTATGGCACTTGGTTAAACAAGGACATACTGAGGCGCTGAAGAGCCGAAGTGCCCTGAGTTTAGCGCATATCCCCTATTTACTCTTTTCAATTTCTCCATTTCTCTTCCAATGGAGATTGAGTTTAAGAATCATCTGACTAGGTGACATGATGAGTCTTTATGGTTTTAGTCAGCAATTTAGTCATCTATACTAATATTATAAAGAGGTAATGTTTATAAGTTTGTATGTAGGGGTAATCTCCGAAACTAGTCATTCGATTTCAAAAATTCTTTCACCAACATTTAGAATGGAACTTCAGGGTGGACATAGGCTGTATATTATTCCGTTAAACATTCATATAAATTAAAAGATATCATTTAGGTTAAGGCTTTTATGTCCAACAGATGGCACTATGAGTACGACGACCTAAGTTTGCTTTTCTGTGAGGATGAACTAAAAATGAACCCAGATCATCTTCTATCTATCTATATAAATAAAAATGTAATGTTCATTTGTTCCTACTGATTCCTTTGAAATTTTGACACAATGCTGCATTCGAATACGCACGTGTTTATATATGATATACATGTCAAAATTCCCCCCCACTGGAGGGAGAGGGACATGATTAAGGCTTACCATGAAGAACTTGGCTTATATTATACTATTTTAGATGCGGTTTTTTGCGGTTTTGATTGCGTTTTAATAGGGTACGTCAAGAGAATGTACACTAAGAAGGGATTTTTCGAAAAATTCCCCCCACAGGGGAAGTGTTATACATTAATGTGAGATCCAGAATTTTACTAATCTAAAAATTTTAATTCTTTATTTTTGTTATATAACGGATTGAAAGAAAAAATGATCTTAGCTGGGAATGTGTAAACTTTCCTTCCATAAAATGTTGATAGTTATTATCAACATTTTATTGTTCTCGCACAGCTTGCAGCTCAACTTGCACAAAAGTTTATAGTTAGCATCCAAATTTCGTCACTTGTTTAGATCCTGGGAACACCTATAACCTTTATCTCCTATAACAACTGATTACGTGACTGATTTTCCCAGCAAAAAACTATAAAAGATGTTTCCTACCCCCTCTCAGGGGAGTCTGAATGAAAGCCAGACCGACGACATTGGTTCCCGTCGAGTGAAATCTCCGAATCAGGCATAAATTCTGAACCTCCAACATTGATCTCTGTCCGTCGCCACAGTTGCGATTTTTATATTTGTGCTAAAGTTGGATTACCTGAACTTCTCATTGGATATCAAGGTGCTTAATGAACTTGAATCTTCGTGGAAACCTACAAAGAGGTATGAAAATCCGTATGAACTCTTTCTCGAGATCTTAGGCGGTTTAGCGTTGAGATTAGCGTTTTTAGTTTTGTCAGTCTTGTCTATTTTAATAAATTCTTGTTTTATTTGTTAAATGGTAGACTCCTTTATTTATATACAGCCTTCACCTTATCGTTGACCCCCAAACACTCTCCTTCCACTCGACCGACATATGAGAGTCCTGACCCTCGGGACCAGACAACGTAATTTAGCCATCTTGACAATTGACCTGTTGCCGGAAAGGGAGGAGCGACCGTTTCCCGACCTCCTTGGCGTTCACATATTGGTGTCAGGTGTGGTGTTTGGTTCCACCACTGTTGTCATTCCTATCCTGCCCTTCCACCTCGTCTCGTTCTCATACTCCTCTGCCTGGTTTCTTTTAAGGTAATATTGAGGTCGTTGTTCTTTGATACTATGTATATTGCCTTCCCAGCGATTTCGGTTATTGCAGTTGTGATCTGCATTAGGTTGCACTCTAAATCTGATTCTATTTCTCTTATTTCTGGACTCACATCATCCCAGAGAATTGTTTCTTGGATATGAGGAGCGTCCAACATTATCTCGGCAGTTGGGTAAGTCCTGATTTCGGTTCTGGTTACTTGGGCTAACTTGTCAATTAAATCGGCGACCAGAGAACTCGTTTCGCCATTGATTAGGATTATTATAACCTCCACGATTGTTTCAGTTCCACATCGGACTTCTAGCATTAATGGGGAGTGAGCCTCTAACTAACCCGTCCATTTTTGTCTTTAATTCTTCCATCGAAAGCGTTAATTGCTCTAAATCGGTTATAGAAGAGGTAGAATTTGTCATACTTTGATTTTCTTGGATTGTTCGCATAATCCCGCGAGGATGTGCAGTAAGTTCTTCAGTTGTCTCTTCACTTATTGCAGCCTTCAAGGCGTCATCAAACATTACAGATTCTTAGCTCATGGTTCTTTGTCTGATGCATATGTCTACTCCACTTAAAAATTGTGCCTTTAACCGTTCGTCTAGTTCTTTATTTTGAATTCTTTGGATTAGAGAGACTTCCATGTCATTTGCACCTGATTCTGGTGTGACTTCTATCTCCATTGCTAAGGCTTGCAATCGAGCGGCATATGTCTGAACATCTTCACCTTTTCTTTGCACACAGGAATAAAATCTACTTAGTCTAAATGAGAATGGTTCATACTCAAAGCACTGTATCATAATACACTTAAACTCATCGAATTCATTGACCTTGTTGATTCTCTGATCTTTCCTCACAAATTCCCTAGCTATACCTGTCAATTTGAGCTTTCCTACGGCTAGCATCTGTGCCTTTGATCAGGCTGCTACTTTTGTAACATCCACCAACAAGTCAAAGAAGTCTGTTACTCTGGGACCTCTTGCCTCTCCCGAAAATATGGGTAATAAAGGTATTATTCCGCCCAAACCTCCTAATGTAAGAGGGCTTGGATTCGGATTTGGGTTTGGGCAACCCAAACCCAAATCACATTTCTAATAGATACATGGCGGTTCACATTTATAATAGATACATTTTGAGCCACAACAATGCATGGCGGGGTCTGCTAGTGGGAGATAAAGATCTCTCTCAGGAACTGACTGCGAACACAGGATACACTTGTTCCTTGTTCTCTTTGATTTTTAGCTTTGATAAAAATTTATCGAAATATAATATTTAAAGTTTTAAGTAATTTTCTATGTAATTTTTAGAATATTTCAGCTTAAGATATTTAGATTCTCACACTAGCATGTCTTCTATGGGCTTATAGAATCGAGTTTATTCTCAAAATTTAATGGGCCAATTTTGATAAAAGTTTGTCATTTTCCATTAATTGAGACAAGAATCCAAAAATGTAAAAAAATAGGAATACATGCTTCGTTTTCAATGTACATTGAAGTCAAAGTGACAATGTTCTTACTCCCTGAGGCATTTGAGTGCACCTAATGAAATTTAGGGCAAAAAAATAAAAAGCAGCATTGTGTGTGCCTAAAGGAAAATAGGCATGAAAAACAAACGAAATGCAAGAACAAAGCAATCAATGGAAATTGCTTTGTTTTTGGATCTCTTCATACCTGACCAGTGCAAGGATTGCATCTTCCTTGGCTGGCAGCTATGAGGATCACCTCTCCTGGGCCAGCAGGTACAGTACAAGCAGGGCCATGGAAAGGTAATGGCAGAGGGGTATGTACCCAGGGCATCAAAATTTAAAAATTGTTAAATGGGCAAACTAATGAATTCATAGAAAACTGTCACAAGTATGAAAACTTATATTATGAAATATAATTTGCATTATATTAATAANGTTAGTGAGAGTGTAATATAATTTGTCATATAAGCATTTTTAGTTTATAATAAAGAATAAAATATTAATTTTAAATACTATTATAACTTATTATTAGTGTAGGATACTGTTATAATTTACATTTTATTTTGTATATTTAAAATTTTTTAATAATACAATTGAATTTAATAAGCATATTTTTGAATAATCTTACAAAACAATTAATATATTGATTTTATCTTTCAGGTTCATTTATAATCGAAATTTTAACAACACTTAATTATATGTTGGCGAAATTAGAACTTTATGAATTTTTAGTTAACATTTTAAATATAGAAGAAGAAGTTTCTTTAGATTTTATCAAAGCTGAATTAGTAAAAATATCATATTTGTGTCGTAGAACTTTTACATGTGAACATATTTTGCTAAGAGCAATTGAAGAACTTCCCCATATTTTTTGTGTATCTAAAGCTTCATCTAACAGCACAGAAAAATGTGTTGTTCATGCAAATGGTCAAATACAAGAGCTCTGGGATGCTTTTGGTACAGGTAAAAAATTAAAAATTATTCTTTTCCAAAATCTCACACACTTTTTATTTTAAATTTTAATGTTATTGATACATTCTTTATTTTATTTAGTTTTTTAATTAATTCTTTGTTTGGGTTAATACAGATTTATATAATTGTACTGAATTTTAATTTTTTGCATGCTTTTGTATATTTTAGAAAATATTTTCTATGTGAATTCTAGAGAGGTTAAAAATAAGTAATATAATTTTCTTTAAACAAAAAACATCACTAAAACCCAATACATTATAAAACTATAATGTTTAGTTTTAGTGATGTTTAGTGATTGGTTGGATTATAAAACTATAAGCCAACCAATGCTGTTTTATTAATTTATTAGTATTATAGCTGTTATCTAGCCCAATGACATACATCATTGGTTGGCTTTAGTTTTATAATTTTCTTTGTCATTAATTTGTTGAATTTAATTGTATATCCCATAATAATATTTTTACATAATACTTTCTATTAAAATTGAAGTAAATTAGAACAGCTCTTTATTATCCTTATGTATATAGTATTAAATGAGATGTAAGTCTTTATAATGCCTATAAAATAGAATTTTATATAAAAAGTATAAAATTAGGTAGAATTGAGTATTTAGAGAATAAACTTCTTGAAAGCAAGTCTGACCAGTGATATATTATTTCAGTTATACATATATTATTTGTATCCCTAAATGCTAATTTTAAACTGAAATTAATCTAAAATAGCATTTCAATTTAAATTGATGTTTAAGATGTTATAAAAATTTTTTAATTATTGTAGTCTGTACAGACTTCTTTTAAGAGGAAATATAAAAATTTATATATGTATAATTAAAAAAAATAGTCACAAAATATATTTGATTGGTTTTCCTTTCTTGTTGATGATAGAAATTTCGTTAATATGTGAGGCCCTGGGCTGGGATGAAAAACTTTTTTTTAATCAAAAATCCAAACAAAAACAAGTCTTGATCTTTGCGATTAATTAAAATTAAGGGAACTAAATTATAATGGAAAAGGAGAAAAATAAAATTATTTTAATATTAAAACCAAGCAAAAAAAAAGAGAAAAATTAGCAAATTAAATTTTCTATAAGACAAGATGAACAAAAAAGAAAATGTTAGTTAAGGTACAAGGTTTGTTCAACACTGAATGAAAGACAGTGTCGAATTGTATTCATAAACAATCGTCCTTCTTGGGAATTGATCTGGTCCAATTCACCTAGTAACAGAGAAAGACCAATCTGGGACTGAGAAGAGGGATTAATAACCAATAAAATGACAATTTGCGAGACAAAAAGGTATTTAAGCCCAGGCCACTTGGTTCTTTGCCGTGGCATCCCACAAGGCTGTGTCCCTCGTTGGGGTGCTTTCCGCAAGGTTCCATCTTCATCTTTTGCCGATGTATCTTCTGAAAGAAATTCTTCGTTGAGAGAAACTTCAGACATTTTAATCTGCATTCATTGGACATCTTTTCCTGGTCCACAACTGGACTTATAATGCAGCATCCAGTCAGCAAATGGAAACTATTTTTGTTTCCTCTTCTTCTTTGAAGAATATGTGCCAAAGTATAAAAGGACTTCAACCCTTCGTGACTGTAGAATGTTTTGTAAGTTAAATTGTCTAATAAATGGATTGTGTTGTTTGTGAACAAGGCATCGATCTCTGACTCAACTGCTCCCATATGTTGTTGATTGTTACCATCAGCAGTCCAGATGGCAATGGAGACAATAATGATATCACATATAATTGTTATTTTTCGTTTTGAAATCTTCCTCCCCCCTCAGCCCCCTTACAAATAGTTCTTTGCTGATGATGTTAATCATCTGATCCAAATACACTACACCCTCAATATTCATGGACATTATTGTTTGGGAATTTGATCATTTGCAATCAGAAATTTATGCACAAAAATTTCAACATGAAAGGTTTCAATCTTTAGGGATATAGAAGATTACATATTACTGTAAACTGGAGTTGGCACCTGCATGAACTGGGTTTTTGGGCAAATGCAATGCTAAAAGGTCACTGCACTCACTCATTTGTAGGGTGTCTGTCATAAGTTATGCTACTGGTTTTGTTTATTTTTTTCTTTTGGCTTAAAGAAAAATGACTTTTGCAGCAGTATAAACCATTGTACAGTATATTTATTTAATAAACCTATTCATTACTTTGAATTTTTTTTAATTAAACAACAGTAATATTAATTCTTGGAACAAATTACAAATTTAACATTGAAAAATGAAACTTAAAATTAGAGAATTTGATGTTCATGAAGGATTACTTGTTTCCAATTATTCATGAACATAGGGGGGATCAGTGTATATTGAAGAAAAATATGAATCATTATCTATATGAAATATCTTCAGTGATGTTTTTACATCAACACAAAAAAATTTAATAACTTCAGCTGCAATAAAATATAATAAATATAATGATATTTAGAAAAATTAGGTTAATGTTACCTATGGTTCCAAAATGGTGGCACTTTGATTAGATTTGTTTAGTCTTTGTGAGATTAGCTACATTTTTATTAGACGTTTCCTTTATTTATTTATTTTGTTCAAGAACTACCATGAATCAATAACTAGTGACGTTTGGCACTCGGCAGCCTGCCAACGGCTCCCCTCCAGGAGGAGTCCGTCTGGACCACGAACGGTTGAAAGCACCTTTATTTTGGAACTATAGATAACATTAACCAAAAATTATTTTTATATAAAATTGCATTTTATGATAAATACAGCAGCTCAATATACTTGGAATAGCAAATGATCTGCTGGTTTTTTTATCAAGCCTTACTAACAAGGGGACCTTACGGTCTCGGAAATTCAGTTCGGGATGAGACTTTGTAGGTTAGTAGTATACCTCAAGGGTGTCCACCCAGAAGAATTGTAAAGCGCACTAGCAACAAGATTCCGAGAAAAAAGGCTCTAAAGTTTCAAGCGCAGCTCATATACCGATCGATTTTACACTATGGCAGCACTGCGAAATGGCTGAGCCTGTAGCGAACTCGCTTGCCACGCGGACGATCTACGTTCGATTCTATCTTCGGCTAACTTTTTTTTTTTAAATTGTTTTAAAAATTGTAACAACTTTTAAATAAAGTTAACTACCTAAAAATATTATCAATTAAATCATAAATAACTGTCAACTTTCACACCTGGGAGCTAATTATTCCGTGAGTTTTCACAAGTTAGCAGCAAAAGTGGCACTTTCACATAACTTTCCACCTATGGTCGTCTTAAGTTCATCGGTTGAAAATAACAAGGAATTGAAAAATTCTTCAAATTTAAAACGAATGTTTTTAACCTCTCCATAGCTTAAAATATTTTTAAAAAGTTGAATAATTTCAAATGCATTTCTAATGGAGGTAAATTAAAACTTTAATTTTAATTTAAAATTTTAAGATATTTTAAGCTGTGGAGAGGTTAAAAATATTCGTTTTAAATTTGAAGAATTTTTCAATTCCTTGTTATTTTCAACCGATGAACTTAAGACGATAGGTCGGAAAGTTATGTGAAAGTGCCACTTTTGCTGCTGACTTGTGAAAACTCACGGAATAATTAGCTCCCAGGTGTGAAAGTTGACAGTTATTTATGATTTAATTGATAATATTTTTAGGTCATTAACTTTATTTAAAAGTTGTTACAATTT
>NW_019384551.1:280934-284370 GCF_000671375.1 Centruroides sculpturatus | reverse complement strand
GTATTGTGTCAGTCTGCCTAATGTCTTCTATGGGCTTATAGAATCGAGTTTATTCTCAAAATTTAATGGGCCAATTTTGATAAAAGTTTGTCATTTTCCATTAATTGAGACAAGAATCCAAAAATGTAAAAAAATAGGAATACATGCTTCGTTTTCAATGTACATTGAAGTCAAAGTGACAATGTTCTTACTCCCTGAGGCATTTGAGTGCACCTAATGAAATTTAGGGCAAAAAAATAAAAAGCAGCATTGTGTGTGCCTAAAGGAAAATAGGCATGAAAAACAAACGAAATGCAAGAACAAAGCAATCAATGGAAATTGCTTTGTTTTTGGATCTCTTCATACCTGACCAGTGCAAGGATTGCATCTTCCTTGGCTGGCAGCTATGAGGATCACCTCTCCTGGGCCAGCAGGTACAGTACAAGCAGGGCCATGGAAAGGTAATGGCAGAGGGGTATGTACCCAGGGCATCAAAATTTAAAAATTGTTAAATGGGCAAACTAATGAATTCATAGAAAACTGTCACAAGTATGAAAACTTATATTATGAAATATAATTTGCATTATATTAATAAAAAGTAATTTTATAATTTAAAATTTGTAACAGAACTAGCAGATAAGCCTGGTGATGTTTGGACAAAAACGGTAGCAAAGATTACGATAATTAGATTATAGCCGATTTTACCTGTTTTCACTGAGTCCTATTACAAAATTTGTAGATATCTGCTTACCATACTGGGCTAACGATAATTAAGATTCACAGCAACCACTAACCAGTGCGTAGTACCACTAAGTGATAAATAACAAATGTTTCGTAACCCCTTCTGGGTTCTTCTTCTAGTTTACTAAATTCGAAAAATAAGTTGGATCTTCTCAAATCATTTATAAATATAAATTTGAACATAAAATCAAACATTATGATTAAGAGTTCGAGTAAAGCAAACTTATATGCATACATTCCCTGTGTCAATTTTATATACTACAAGTTCAGACACATAAACTGTGTATCTCACTGAACACATGACTGCGCTGCATGGTTACCTATCTCGTATATGTACGCATCTTGCCCCTTGCCACCTGCTGACACTAAAAATGTAATGCTTGCCTAGATGATATCTTTTAATTTATATGAATGTTTAACGGAATAATATACAGCCTATGTCCACCTTGAAGGTCCATTCTAAATATTGGTGAAAGAATTTTTGAAATTGGATGAGTAGTTTTGGAGATTTCCTCCTACATCCAAACTTACAAACTTTACCTCTTTATTATAATAATATAGAGTATAGATAATGAAACGCTTATCCAAAAGGCATCATATTTAAGTTTTCTCCTGCTGCAAATGCTCTAGTCACATAGGGGTATATAGATACAAGGATTGCCACTTCTTTCCATTTCTGCCTCAGTTCTATTGCAATATGACAATGTCATGTCCTAATTTTTTTTCTTTTTCTTTTTTATTTTTATTATTCTTTTTATTTTTTTCTTTTTATTTTTTTATTTACATAAAAAATAAAAATAAAAAAAATTAGGACATCACATTGTCATATTGCAGTAGAACTGAGGCAGAAATGGAAAGAAGTGGCAATCCTTGTATCTATATACCCCTATGTGTATATATCTATATAAATTTTTGTATGTGTAAATATCTATATAAATGTATATTGTATCTATATAAATTTTTGATAATAGTTGAAAAAACTTAAAAATTCATTTTATTTACAGATTCTTTGTTAAAGATGTTGTTAGAAACATATCTGCAGTTATCAGCTGAAATCCAGCTATATATTTATTTATTAAATTCGCAGCACGTTTACAAAAATTTAATAGAACTACATAAAATTGTCCAGAATATTTCAGAATCATGTGCAAGATATTTTTTTAAAGTGGATTGCTTGGAAACATTTTTATCATTTTACTTCAATTTTAATTTGTTTGATGAAAAAGAAGATCTATTGGAGAAAATAAAAGATCATTTGAAATTATTTGCATCTTATGGTAAGAATATAGTTATCCACTTTTTTTGATATGTTTTTTTAAGTAGTTGAAAGAATTAATTTTAAAGTAATTACTGTATTACATATTACTTTATTAAATAGTTTATTTTAATTTTGGTGTTGTCCATAAATTACATCCACATTTTTCATGACATTTTTGCTTTCCATCTCCTCTTGTCCAAGTTTCCATGTAATCCCTCCCATCTTTGGATGTCCACAAAACTTAATTCCTTTTAAACCTTTATCACTTTATGAATGATAAATACCATAAGTAGAAACAAAACTTATAAGAAATTTTGAAATAAATATAATAAAATGCATAAACTGTAAAATTTAATGAAACATCCAATGTAGCTCAACTTCTCTTCTCCACCTTGTTTGACTTGTCATAGCCCCCTCCCTCCTTTCCAATGTGGACATCGTTTATGGACAGCCTCTTTGCAACAGATTTAAAAATATTAAATTTTGTTTAAGATTGAATTTATCTTGAATTAATATCTTATTAATTAAGAGATTTTATATTTCTATTGTAACTGTTCAAATCAAAAGCTGCTTTATTTTGACAGATGCTTTACACAAATAAGCAAAACTAATTAAAATAACAAAATGAAGAGCTTTAAAATAAAGTAGCAAAAGTAGTTTAAATTGAATGTTTTGTGGTTGAGCAATTGAAAAGTAGTGCTGTCTAGATGCAATGCATTGTTTTTAAACACTTCTTTCTTTAAAATAAATAATAATTAAAAGTAATTTTATATTTTATTTTATTGAATTTGAAAATGCTACTAATTAATAACTTTTTAATTGTAGTATTATATCATATTTTATGTTAAAGCCAAAAGTGATTATATTGATGAATATATTGTAAAAATAATAATTTGTATTAATTGCTTTTGTATGACTATAAAAATACATAAAATAATGTATTTCAACTGTAGTATTGCTTAATTTTATTGAGCAGGGAATTATCAATAATTAATGTTATTAGTATTTGACTTACTAAAAGATGGAAACAATTCAAATAAGTTAATTTATTTATGCTTCTAACACAATAAAGTGCTATAAATTAAGACACTTGGCGGGTTTTCTCATCTTTATTTAGTTGATACGTGTGAAAATTTTACACGTTTCGGGCTCTTAAACCCCTCTTCAGCCAACTAAAACATTAAAAAAGAATATAACATACATATAAAAACATAAGTATTGTAGAAATCATAAAAATATAAAAGGTACCTTTCACTTATAAAACAGTTCTACAAAATCCTTGATCTAAAACATATTCTGGACATAAACTTATTATATAACTAACACAAACTATAAAACATATTCTGGACATATTCTTGATATAAACATACTCTGGACAACAATTATCAATTTAGTATACAATTGATTATGCCTTCCACTCATAAATCTGTTTTACGAAATCCTTATTTCCTTTGATAC
>NW_019384551.1:228157-277239 GCF_000671375.1 Centruroides sculpturatus | reverse complement strand
TTTTCTTGAAAATGTTTTTGAGTTGTTTCTTTAATTTGGGTGTTATGTTGTTTTTAGTGTATTGTGTCAGCCTGCCTAATTGCTGTCTAATGTCATTTATTTGTGTTTCTATTCTTCTCTGCCAGGCAAGCTTGTGATAGAATTGTGTTTTGTGTGTATCTGTCTGCAATTGTATTTTTAGACCATGGTGTGTTATTGCCCCAGCATAAACTAATGTATGAATGTCTGAGAGTGTAGAAATTGAATGAATGTAGTTTGGTAGTAAGTGAGTGTTTACATAATTTAATGTTTTTCCTACTTCCTTTGATATGTTGATTTTTGGTATTTGTGGTCTTTGTGTGGGATCTGTACTAGTATATTTAGTGAGTGTTTCCTGAAATATGAGTGAGAGTGTATTAACTAATTCTATGTCTACATTATTAGCGATGGATGAGGAAGTGCCTGTAGTATAAGTAGCATTAAAAAAATTATATCTAGTCTAAATAATAGGATATTTTACTCTTTATTAAAGTAAATTTCTCAGGAATTTCTGACTTGAAATATTTCTTGAGAAACAAAACGTATAAAAAAAAACAAACATTACTTTAATCTATAATTAAAAAAAATTTTTATATTGTTTGAATTATAAAATATGTATTGTTATGCTAAAGGTCAAAGTTTTAGAATATCTATGATTTTTAATTTTAACCGTTTCATTTTATTTTATCCTGAATTAATATTAATGCTAATGTTAATTTTTATATTATAAACTGTAAATATTTAATGAGGAATTATAAAATGTTACAATCCTCTGGTTCTTACTGATAAATGCTTACTTGTCTAATTTACTAATGATTACATCTGAAAACTTTAAATATACAGTATCTGATTATAGTACACAAAGCAGTAAGATGCTTCAAATTATATTTATTTGATTAATTATTTTCACTTAAAATTTTTTCTAAATTTTTAAATAAAAAAAATAGTATAATGAGACAACAACAATAAAACTATTACTTTAGTATAATATATAATGGTATAAGAATGCTAACTTACAAACTTTATATTTTTTAAATAAATTACTATTACTATAAAACAATAAGATATTAATTTTAATATTGTAATATTTTGTTTATTAACAGAACCTCTCATTCTCTATCTGAATGAGTATTTTCAAGAACAATACGAAATTTACCAAGTAGTGGTACATGTAAAAAATCATCTTAAAATTCAGCATCAAATTTCATTAAAATCTAATTATTACAAACATTCAACTTTCTTCGTAAAAAAAAGTCTTTCATTATTTTATGGGATCTTTCTCATACAAGAAGAAAACATCACACTGTTAGGAAATGAATGGGAAGATAAACATCTCTGTAAATTTAAAAATGTACAATCAGGTAAGGAAAAATTAATTTTTAATTACTATAATTTTGTAGAAGACAAAAATTGTATATTTGTCTGTCATTCAAACTGTACTGTTTCAACTTTTTTCTTTGTGAATATTTTTATTTTTATATAGATTTGTATCCTCTTTTGAAGGTATTCAGTCTTCAGATTTTTATTTAATTGTGTAAAAAGCAAAATGTAATACACTTCAGTTTCTTCTTTGTACTTTTGAAATGTTTTGAAAAGATGTGTTATGTTCATTTCTTAATTTTTATTAATATTAAAATAATTCTGTTTTATTTTCCTTTCCTTTTTTTAAAGAGAGAACTTAATTTTAGAATTAAAACTTTGACAATTTTTAGTGTTTACTGTGAATGTATCACATGTATCATTCATTATTGTTGTATGTGAGCAATTTTCAAATAGCTGTTTCTCCCAAAACTACTGAGAATAATACCTAAGTTCACATAAAGTATTTTGCTTACAATGACCCAAACTATTGTGTCTCAGTTCATTTCCCTTTCCTCCTGATCACTATATATTTTTAATTGTATTTCTCATATTAGTCTGTAGTTTAATAATAATATATTTACATAGATATTCTTTTCTTATCATATAGGAAAGATTTAGCCAAATCATTGAAGTTACTCTTAACAATCTGACAATTAAAAACATATCATCAAGCCAAATTTAAAAGCAGAAAGAATTTTTTTTTAATTATATTTGGATTATTATTTACTTGAAATCTAATGATTTTTTTAACCTGAAAAACAGACTGGAAAAGGAGATCATATTTTTGTTAAACTAATTTATCAAACTTTCTGAAAATGTTTAAAATAAAAGTTTTTTTTTTATTTCTAAAAAGGACTAAATTGGATTTAGACATTAAATGTAAACAAATTTTTGATTTTAATGCTTATAAGTCAAATTGGAATGAGCATATTTTTGTTACAAGTAATTCACATCATAATCTTTTTATAATTAAAATTTTAGTTCCATTTATATTAAATCTGGAGAAAGCAATACAAAGTAATGATAACATATTTTAAGATAAAATACAGATTAGTTTTTATGTGGCTCTAAGCTGTTACTGTTTATTTTATTAATAAGAATTAGGATAGTTGGTCATTAAAGGCCAGAGGGGTCAAGTCCCACCAATAATTTTATTAAACAAAGTAAATTTAATAACAAACAGCATCTTGATTTAACAAATTATTGTTTACTTTATTAAAACTAAACGATTGTTATAAGAATAAAAATTATTTTCTACTAAAAAATATATTCATCAACATATTCTACAATACTTGGAGTCAGCTCTTAGGTAAATAGCATGATGTGAGATTTGATTTAAGAATGCACACAGTTACCATTAGTTTGTGCTGTGGTGAAATGTGTGCAGATTTATGAAGCATCAGGGCTGAATCTGTCATGTCTTATTTCCAATGTATTCTTAACTATATATGTAGGAATGTGCATATCTCTAATGTTTTACAATTTTTGTATAAGTTTATATTTTTTACTGGCTAAGTAATTTATAATTATTACAGGTATTCCTTGCTTAATGAGGGATTTGATTAATACACAAAAATTAATCGCGGCAGTCCCTTTATATATGTGACAGAAGTTTTAATTAATGTGGTTTTACCAGCTGTCTGTACTTAACATAGATACCATTTTTGATTAATGCGATTTTTGAAATGCACAGTAGCATTGAGGGATTAATTAACTGATTAATCAAGGAATACCTATATATAAATAAAATGAAAATGAAGATATTTTATAACTTCAACATATTTATATTTTAATGTAAATACTATCAGCCAAATTTTAGTTTTACTCAATCATAATTCTCATGTTTATTTTTTCCATTTTATATCATGATTTATAAATCATTTGTTTGTTTATTCTTTTTACTCATTGCATACTTTTTTATGTATTAAGTTTGTTTCAATTTTAAATACCTCTTAAACATTTTTGTTAGTTTTTATCATTATTCATTTTATTAAATTATCAATGGTAATGTGTACCATAATTACAGTGGCTGACAAATGTTTTTCATGAAGTACATAAACAGCTGTCACTTTTCTACAAGTTAAAAAAACTTTGATAATTTTTTTTTCCTGGAGATATGTACCCTATTACATCCTGTCATTTTGTAAAATATTAAGCAAAAATATTTTCTATAGTAAAATATTGTATAATTTTAAGCAAAATACATGGACAAAAGTATTGCATAATTTAAATGACTGTTTGTTCCATTATTTATTTAATATTAAGTAGATAAAGACATGATGTCAGATTCAAAATATGTACATATTTCATGATATTCTTTATAACTTTGCTGAGTAATACCATAAACCTGTATAAATAAACCATGCAAAATATAGGCATATTTGTTACTTTATTATTTGTTAAAATCCTGATTTTCTATTATTAACCTAAATAACTTTTTTTAAAACTTGGCATGATATGAACTAAGTTGGATTTATTTATTTCTGATTAGGGACATTCCAATATCATAAAAGATGATACTGATGAGTATCAACATTGGGTATCAAAACGTGAAATCTTGCCAGCTGTCATTGTCCAGTATGGCATTACCTTCCAGGTGTATTTATTGTTGAGTAGGTATTGTATTCATTACAATGAAGGCTGAGTGGGCCCCAGAGTAACAATTAAAAGTTTATTGTTTACTCCAGGGAATTGAATCCTAGCTATCTGTGTTCAGAAGGCAGTGTGTCATTCAGATGTCTTGTATGATGTCTTATATACACAACCCTTTGTTTATGGATCTGTATCCATACACAAAGGGTTGTGTATGGTTGTGTAAAGAACCTATAGTCCTACTAATGGACTGTGTGGATACATGGTATAGAGATGGACAAGAAATTGTTGATGAAGAGGTAAAATAATGTCTTTACATTGAAAGTTCTTTATTGTGTTCAAATTCTACAAATATTAGTTCAAACAAATATACAGTGGGTGATTGGTTAACGAACATAATCCATTCCAAGACTTTGTCTGCTATCCTAATTGTTTGTTAACTGATTATCAATTTACCATAGGTTTATGGGAATTTGATTAATTTGTTCTAGAGACCCCAAAAAATAAAAATTATTTACTTTCTTACTACATTTATTTATATAAAAATATATATAATAAAAATATATATATATACACAGTCTTGCATTTTTATTAGTCGTGTTTTTTTCTGTTTGTGGGAATTAAAGAATCTGTTTAATGTCGATTGATTTTTCTCTCTTCTTAAGGATTTTTTGAAGTAATTAATAGCATTGTAATTGTAGAGATCCCCAAGCCTATTATCCTCAACCTGGTTTGGATGCCATTCTAAGACTGTTGTTCTGACATCCTCCCACTTCTTCAAAAGATGTTTAATAGCAGATATCGACATTAATCCTTTTTTCAGAAGAAAACATATCTCGCCAAGTTTCTTGGTGTTCTTCTGTCGTCAGATTAGTTTTAGGTTCCATTATGAGCTCTTCAATGTTCTTTATTTCTCAGATGTGATTTTTGTTACTTCTTAAGCTGCTTGAGTCTTCTTGATTATACTTTATCTTTCTTATATAAGATTGAATTGCAACCTACTGTTCAAGCCATACTGCTCAGCAACATCAGACATCTGCCCACTCTCTACCTTTGCTATTATACTCTCACCTTTCAAAAATAAAAACCGACACAAAACTTAACGAGTACCTGCCCGACAGTCTCTCAAATACTATAAAAGAATTGTTTCTGTCAGAAAAATAAAAGGCTGGAATTACAAGGGAGAGGTTTCAATGATTGAAGGACTACTATCTGATTAGTATATACTGGGTTGAGCATCGATGTTGACGTCTTTCGTCCAAAAAGTTCTGAATTGTTGCCTGAAGACAAGGGAAGACCAATCAGTATTCATTATTTTATGTCACTTCTTCTTTGTTTGTTCTGTGAGGTGTTTGTTGTCCAAACATAAAAATCTTTTGCAATAGTGTTTGTTATTCGATTTGTTCGTTAACCGATCACTCACTGTATACAATTTCAGTTGTAGAATTTTGTTGGATGACAATTAAGTTTAAAAATAAAATTGAAGATAAAGTCTGTTAAAAAAGGAATCACTGTGAGAATCCAGAGTTAGTAATTTAATTTGTTAAATTATATAACAAGATTTTGTTATTATTTTTGATAGAATTTTATCAGTTTTGTAAACATTGTACGAAGTTGAAAAAGGAACTTTTTGTTTAGTTGAAGAAAGATAATACAGTTTCTTCAAAAATTATAGTTTATTGTAGGATTTCTTACACACTATCTGCAAAACTGTCCAACTTCTGTCACATGTTGGAAGCATAGAGGGCTTATTTTAAACAATTTGATTGGAGGAGATTTCTTATAAAAGAGGATAGGTCACCTCTAAACATCAGCTAGCTAGCTAGTAACTAACTAAGTTTAACTTGAGTATAGTTCAACTTAGCTCAGTCCACTTGACCTTTTATGATGCAAGTTCAAACTTATGGTGTCCAGTCATATAGTTTGTCAAGTAGTCAGTTTATCTCATCATGGAAGACTGCATGTCATCTAGGTAATATAATTATGTAAACTCTCTCTCTCTCTCTCTCTCTCGGCACTTTATGATTTAGTTAGTGCGGTATTAATTTGAGCTATGTTTTTCAGGAAGAATAATAATTAGAAGTTTTGTTATCATTTTAGCATGTTTTATTTATTTTGATTTATATATCTTTTATATATAACTGTATATATGGATTTGATTAATTTTACTTATTAAATATATATCTTTTAATCATTAACATGTTCAGTTTCCATATGCTTAACTCCATTGTTGTACTAATTAAAAATAGACCCTCCTATAAATTCTGGAAATAGATTTATAATTTTACTTACATCTTAAGTCTGCAAATTGACTAAGTGGTGTCAGGGATCCTGACTCTGAGACGTCTTATGGTCGAAGGACCCGTATAAATACAAACTATCTGCGTTTAAAGCACTTATCAAAAGGGCCTTCTTGTACTGCACCAATGTTCAAGACAGGAACAAAGAAATTGATAGAATTCAAAAGGTAGCAAGGAGTTTAGGGTACAAAACGTCCACAATCAGAGGCCTTATCAAAAGCTATGGTAAACAAAAAAGTACAGCTACAGTGCATAACAGCACTACTGCATTCAACAAGTTCACATACAATGAACAAACAAGGAAAGTAGTGAATGAGTTGGGAAAATACAAAAATGTAAAGATAATTTACAAATGAGCACCTAATATATATAGATTATTAAGGAACGATGAGGACTAAATTAGAATGGAAGAGCAAGCGGGGGTGTACAGCATACCTTATATTGAGAACCAACAATTAAGAATTGATAAAGAGGTGATCAGAAGAAACCTTATGGTACGTGTAAAGGAGCACAAATATAGTGTTAATAAAGGACTTAATAGCACGATATTGGCAAGTATGGCACAGTCAGATGGAGCAGTAGTCAAATGGGATGAAGTGAAGATCGTTAGAACGGAGCATTCACTGTCCATCGAGATGGAAATGGAAAAAATAGAGATTTACAAAAGTAAAATGAGGGACCGATGCCTAAATGCAAAAGATGCAAATGCATTACCAACAGCTTGGAAATACAAAATTGAAAAAAGTATGGGTTTTAATAATCCATAAAAATAGGATCTGAGGATTATAGATAGAAATTAGTTTTTTAGATGCATTTAAATTTGGTGTAATTTTAGTTTTTTATTTTTGTTTCTGTTTTTGTTAATTTTGCAATGTGTTTTGATGTTATTTAGTTAGCTATTTATTTACTTGTGTATATACAAAAGTTGTTAAAATTAAAACATTCAAAATGAAATAAATTCGAAGAAATGGTTCCATTTGGAACGATGATTGTAAAGCCTGAAGATGGCCTATCCAAATAGGCCGAAAATGTTTGGAATAAAGAAAAAACTTGGCAAATAGAAATCTAAATATTTATTTATATTGATAAATCTGAACTGTAAGTGCATATAGATTCTAGAAATAAAATATGATTTAATAAATTTATTGATATTTGATTATTAATATTTACTATGTAAGTTTAATTAACTTAACTGAAATTAGTGTAAGATTCAGTGTTTGATTCGGATGCAAAATCTAGTTTTTGTCAGGATTACTTGTCTGTGAAAAATGTAATGATACCAGATCCAATACCTGAAATATTGATAATGGTATCATTTTGGACCATTATCAATACAGTGTCAAGTACAGAAAGTACTAAATATTGAAGAAAAGTAGCTAAATGGTATCAGTATTAGCAGTATTGGGATGTCCCTATTTCTGATTAATAGTTTGTTTGTTGTTTCTATTTAATTATTTTTCAGAAAAAATAAAAAAAATATAAATATTAATATATTTTCATTAGAACACTGATACTATTTTTTGGTTTATTTTCAGAAAATATTGTAACTCATTGTAAATCATATACAGAAATTTCAATGGAAATTAATATTTATTGCTACTTAATTTTTCATGCTACAAATGGAATAAAAATTGATATGATTAAGCCTGAATTACAAAGGAAAGGATTTTTAAGTTATTTGAAAACAAAAACTATCATTGGCATTATTAAAAAATTTTACAAAGTATTTCAAATTAAAGATAATTCTGTTGTATTAGTTAAAACTGAATTTATCAATTTATCAAGAAAATATTCCACCAACGTTACAGGTAAGATTTCCTTTGAATTTATTGTTATTAGATGATCTGAAAAACATATAATGTAAATAATGTAGTATTATTTACATTATATGATTGTTTTTGTAGTATTATAATTACAGTAGAGCAAGGGTCGCCAAACTTTTTTGATCATCG
The DNA here is from genome assembly GCF_000671375.1 of Centruroides sculpturatus. Lineage (NCBI taxonomy): Eukaryota > Metazoa > Arthropoda > Arachnida > Scorpiones > Buthidae > Centruroides > Centruroides sculpturatus. The sequence continues at coordinate 269,015 of NW_019384551.1, read as the reverse complement.
ACCCTCTACAAGTTTTCAAAACCTCACATCAACCCCCACCAAAAAGTTTATGTTACAAGCAAAACAAAATACTTACTATTTTAATACATTTCTTTTAATTTTGCATTTTTTTCCATTTATTATATATTTGTTAATAATAATTTTTGTAACTGACAATCAGTGAGACAGATATGCTTGATCCTTAGCTCCCCCTTATCCTTATCTTAAGCTTGATAATTGACCCCCAGTAATGTTATATCTCAACCACTTTGGCGACCCCTGCAGTAGAGCGTCAATTATCCAAATCAATTGGGGACAGGTTGTTCAGAAAATCAATTTTTCAGATAACCAATTATGTATGAAAAAATATATTAACGTATCCCATGTTGAAATTTGTTCAAATCCCTGCATGTCCTTCAGTACTCTCTCATGATCGCGCCAGTGCTGCCAGCTAAAACACACACACCAACAAAAATAATATTGGAGTAGCCCAAGACATAGCCAAAGATTGCAGTGCCACAGCACTAGTGAAAATTTAAATTTGCTGACTGGAAAGCTTCCGGTTAATTGACGTTTTGGTTGATCGATATTCAGATAATCAATGCTCTACTGTATTTTCAAATACTTGGAAATGTGTGAATGAGGAAGGAATACTAAATAAAGCTGGAGTTTTGACTCAAAGGATTATAGACCCCCTTAAATGAATGTTTCATGAAAAAGTAATGAGAAAGGTTAAATAGACCTTCTGTTATGCAAATATTTACCTTTAATTTTCCAACCTTCCTCACTTCTTTATCTTTTGTCCTTTCTCTCCTTTCCCCACATTTGGGTCTATAATCATTTGAGTCCCAACAACAGTTTTATTTAGTATTTCTTCCAGCATTGCAAGATTTGGCTACTTTGTGCCAGATTTGGCTACTTTTTTTTTAGTTTGGTGTAAAAAATATCATTTTGCGCATTGGCTACTTTTTGGGCTACATATTATTTATAAATATATTAGTTGAATAAAAATGCACTTTAAAATGGTATTTTGTTGTTTTTTCTTAATTAGAGACCCAAATAAAACAAATATTTGTGTTTTCAAATAAATTTTTGTTTTGTCTTCTTTATAATAAATGAATTTATCTATTTCTAAGTAAAAATTAAAAGTGTCTGTAGAAGTAATTTTTTAAAATATTATTTTTTGTGATAAAATGTTAATACTTATTATTATAATCTAGACATGTTAATCCCCTTCGTACCCACACTGACTCGAGCGTGGGTACGAAGTTAAATTAATTAATTAATTAATTAATTAAATATGTAAAGGTGTAGATAATCCTCCATAACGGAAGCATGGCTCAGTGCCTAAAAACTGGTGATGGTTGAAACAATAGGGCAAGTGTGGAAGAAGGTAGGGACAGAAGCTACGAGAAGACAAGGTGAAAGGACCACGGATATCGAAAGACAGGAAAAAGAAACTTTACGAATATACATATATACTTGTGGCTCAATCTTTAAATATACAGAATATACTTGTGTCTCAAAACTCCATGACTTCTTCCAGTGTGGCCCAGAGAAACAAAAAGGTTGGACACCCCTGTACTAGTCAATAATACTGACTTTCAGATTCTGCTCAAAGATGATGCCAGCATTTATGTAATATACACAATCTGATTGTGCAAAGAAAGAGATTGAAACTGAGAAATGTGGCAAAAGTATAAAAAGAAAATGTATGGAACTGAGTGTAACAAAGAAAGTAGCAATCATTAGACAATTAAAAAAGATACAAGATGACTGAAAATTATGAATTTAAATTCATGATAATTTTTTACTGTAAAAGTGTCCTCCTTTCTTCCTGTATGAAAAATGTTTCAAATGTAAAAGTGTATGAAGGGACTATGTGTATGAATGGGCTATGAAAGAGGACACTTTTACAGTTTGTCTGCTAAAAATTTTTTGTAATTTTTTAAGTTTATACCTATTATCTCAGCAAAAAACTTTTTCATCAAATGCATAATTTTTATAAATATATTTGCCACTGGCAGATGGAAGATTGTAAGGCAAATGAGAAGCTTCCAAATAAAGTTCAACTCTGCTGTGAAATTGTTATTTCCTGATGGTGTAAGAAGAGGCTATGAAAGAGGACACTTACTATTTGCCCACTTAAAGTTTCTTGTAAATTTTCTAAGTATTCAGTCAAGAGTGAGGCTAATCTGAGGTGGTTTGGCCATTTAGAAAGAATGGGAGAAGAGAAACTAGCCAAATATCTATTTGGATAGTTTCTCTTCTCTGAAATCAGAGGGGAAAAACTAAAGGGACACCCTAGATGAAAGTGGATTGATAGTATTAAGCAAGCTTTTGAGGAAAGGAATTTAACTTTACTGCAGGTTAAAAACTTGATAGGAGAGTTTGGAGAAAAGGTAAAGAAAAGAAAATTCCATATGGTAGTATGAAAGTTTGATTTTTCACCATTTCTGCTAATACCCTTTGGGTATTAGTAGAAAAAGATGATGATGATGATATAATAAATTTTTAAATACTGTATTATGATTGAATGATTGTGCAATTTTCAACTTTAATTTTGTCATTTAATTTTGAGTAATGAGTGTTACTGCTTGGTAGGTGTCAATTGTTGGGATGTACTATAACCTCAATGAGTTGGTATTGGTGACTCCAACACTGTGCCTTCTTCTACTACATATTACATTGATTTACTTTTTATATTCAACATATTTCTTTGTAAAGATGATTTAAATAAATACTTTATTGATTTTAATATTATCTTTTCTAATGAAGTTTTAGTTTTTTTGTTTCTGTTTTTTATACATAAAAATTATATTTATTTATTATTGACAGAAATTGAAACATCTAGTGAATGTCTAGAAGAAAAGAGAAATACCAAAGAAAATGAGAAAGAATACCAAAATGATGGTGAGGATTTAGAAACATTGGGAAAATTAAATTGCAACAGTGATTTTAAAAGGTGTCAAAATCACAGACTGGCTACTGTTTTTATCAACAGTGGAAGAATGTGTGCTGTGACTGAAACTGTTGGATATGTCCAAGTAGATGATGATATCATGCAAATTATAGTGGATGTTGTATACATGAATCAAAAACAAGTGAAAAATTTACATGCTGTGCATACTAAAAACATAAATTTTATTGCAATAAAAAGTGAAGAGGAATTAATAGATTATTGGAAAATATCACTTGCATGGATTGGTATTAAACCTGAAAATATTCCATGTGCAATAACATTTGATTCTGTGTGGGAGACTGTCAAACTTTTATATGAAAAAAGATGGAATGAATTTAGATGTCTTGTTCTTCCAAATTCCAAAAACTTTTTAAGAAATGAGTAAAATTTAAAGGATTGTGAATAATGTAAACTGAAAAGTTATTTTCCAATTTACTCTTTGATTGTTGAATTACTGTATATTTTATTAACATGTAATTAGAAAAACTTGTTTTGTTAATTTATTACTGTTTAATGTTTTCAATATATTAATTCATTTTATTTGTTTTTAAAAATGTATAAAACTCATTTAATACAGAAAATAATGTATTATGAAAAGTGTGCCAAATGTATATACAGTACTTAATTGATATCGATAACTGTGATATATTTTTAAATCCCTGCTTCAGAGCTTTCAGTTTTCTAAAAACAAACTTATGTGAACAGATGATACCATAATATTTTTTTTAATTTTAAAAACAAACTTATGTGAACAGATGATACCGTAATATTTTTTTTAATTTTAAAAACAAACTTATGTGAACAGATGATACCGTAATATTTTTTTTAATTTTAAAAACAAACTTATGTGAACAGATGATACCGTAATATTTTTTTAATTATTGATATATGTTATTAAAATAAAGAAATGTTACAAATTTGATTAGTGGCGTGCCATGACATTTGATGATAGCTGACTTCAGGGCAATCAGTTAATTGCACGTCAGTGATGGCCTAGGGCAGAGGTGGCGAACATATGGCACGTCGAAGAAATCATCTGGCACGTAACGAATTATATGATTTCTAGTGTTGCAACGAATAGTATATTCGGCCAAACTATTCGGCTTGATTAACTCATTACGAAAATTGGCGCGCAAACCGCATTATGGCAAGGACCCTGCTCTCTATTGGTCCTCTGTCACTACGCTTCGCCAATCGCTTCTGTTAATTCTTGACAGTTGTAGCGGACAGACACGAGCGTCATGGCAGTATGTGATAAATGATATCAAATGTGGATAACAATGAAATGACCTACACGTATAAATAGCGGAAAAAGAACAGAGAAGACCGCGAAGTGAAAATGTGAAAAGAAATATGAAATTGAATTGATAACATAATCGAACAAGTCGAGGCAGCTTATTGGCGCGAAATTCGCGGCCGTCAATGCCAAACAATTGTTGTCATAGACTTCGGAAAGCTAAATGCTTGTAATGAAAGTCACTTAGCGTGCACGGGCGAAAGCCTGGGGCCGTTCGGGCTACCAAGCTGTCTCGAATTTGTGAAATCATAACTCTGACTTATACCGACGTCCTATCTCTCTCTCTTCTCCGTTATCACCAGGCTATGAGTCGCGTATTGTAAAATGGGAAATCTACGACGGAAAAGTGACGAATCGAAAGTATCGTGAGCGCGTATTATGATGTACGCATAGGCATACGTGGACTAGAGCGATACAGGAAATAGAAAGGGAAGAGCAAAGACGAGCACTTAAAAAGAAGGATAGGCAGGGTCAGACCCTCAGAAGTGCGACGATTCTCGAACGAATAGGTGTGTACGTGTGCTGATCTTTGTAATTATAAATTGTGAATACATGTGACTAATATTTTCTTTTTTATTTTGTGCATGCTATAAGTTATAAATAAATAGAAACAATCAACACTAACCCAATAACATTAAATACCAAAATGATTAATTTACTGTGTTTTTGTTATTTCTTACTCCTGTTTTTAGGTATTCGGCCGAATAGTGATTAAATATTCGGTATTCGTCGAATACCGAATCCTAAAAACAGGAGTAAGAAATAAAAACACAGTAAATTAGTCATTTTGGTATTTAGATTTAATGTTATCGGGTTAGTGTTGTTTGTTTCTATTTATTTATAACTTATAGCATGCACAAAATAAAAAAGAAAATATTAGTCACATGTATTCACAATTTATAATTACAAAGATCAGCACATGTATACACCTATTCGGCCGAATAGTAACCGAATATTCGTTACATCACTACATTGATTTCGGTTTATCATCTGTTTCAATCAGTTTTTCTTTTTCAATCTTTTTAAATTCTTTACATTTACTCTAATTACAGCATATTCTTTTATGGTTAGATTTACGGATGAAATCATTGAGTGAAAAAATTTTATAGAAATATGAGCAGAATTAATCTTAGCTTTTGAAAGAATAGGCCACATAAAACTCTGTGCCATTTTAGCGTTACGGATACTATAATTTTTTAGCCTGTAAAAACTGTCCGGAACACGAAAATAATACTACCAGGTATATGTAATTCGAAACGACTTATATAGGCTGATTATTAAAATACCATCTCTCTTTGGGCGATAGTCTACCGCCCTTCTTCAACACCGCCACTTTTGTTTTTGAAACATTTATAGTTAATATAGTTAATTCACAATCACTAACATTTATAAATAAAGAAAATATTTAATACATTCCACAAAAACTAAATACTTTTGTTTATTACTCGACATAATCGCCTTAAACGTTGAGACATTTATCCCAGCGTGACACTAGTTTGAACATCGCTTCACGGTACTGTCGCTTGAAGTAGTCCAGAACGGCGTCTTCCAATTTCCCCCGATCTGCAAAGCGTTTTCCCGGAAAAATTTCTTTAAAGGTCCGAATAAATGAAAATCCGACGGGGGGCTAAATTTGGACTATACGAAGGATGTTGCAGGACCTCCCAATTCCGTTCTGCCAACCACAGTTTGATGTGATTGACATGTGGAGTATAGTCCAGACGTCAAACCAATGATCGGCCACGTCGAAAACCTGCTTATTACAAGTTGGCTTATCGCGAGCGTCGTTCGGAATCGTTTCGCGTTCGCAAACGAAAATGTTGGTAATTGTTAACGTGTTTGGAAAAGTGCGTTTCCCAGTGGCGCAATTGGTTAGCGCACGGTACTATAAGCAGTACTTGAGTTCGAGCCTCACCTGGGGAACGTGACAATTTTTTTTAATTGCATTTCGTTATTCCTCGATTAGTTGAAATGGTCGTCCGGTTTTCGCCTATACTTTTTGAGCTGTTCGGCCTTCATCATAGCGAGCAATCGTCGATTCGATGTCACGCAATTCTTACCAATTCGAGCGACTTTAAGAAAGCGCGGAGGTTTTTGTAAGCAAGTGAAATGCGTCTCGGTAAATTGGCTCAAAACTGTAAAAGGGAACGGAGAATCGTGCAAAAATCCGCGAAACTTTCCGAATACGTAGAAAAATTACCTTGTGCCTGCCAGGGATCGAACCTGGGACCTTCCGCGTGTTAGGCGGATGTGATAACCGCTACACCACAAGCACTTGCTTTTCTAGCTGATGGTCAAATCTGATTAATGACGCATATCTGGAATACGTCCACCGTTCCGACCCGGAAACATTTCGCCATGTTGGATTTACCTGTTGCGCTGTAAGGCACAATTCAAGTCCCGACATACGCCAAATTTTCAAGCGCATCGCGTTTTGAAATTAAATTTAAACTTAATCTTCTTAAGAATATTCAGTTCAATTCAATTCTTTATTGTATGAACCTTAGTTTATTACAAGGGGATTAAAGTATCAATACATAAAAACTGAAGTTAGTGCAATTTAACAAATTAATATAATTGCTTAGTACTACACAATAACACACAATAATAATCATATCTATACATATTATGTAAATCTGTAATTAGTAAAATTTCACTAATTAATTACATAGGATAACACAAAATAAAATACAGTACACAAAAGTAATCAGTTTTTGAAAAACGCGATAAATTAGTTATATCTTTCCAGTTTTTTCTATTTGCTTCAAATTTGATACAGTAAAAGAACATATGTTCCCAACTTTCATACGTTTGCAAACAACAGTTACTGCAAATTCTCTCAGTGTGTATTATTAGTCTATCCCAGTGGTTCCCAATTAGTGGTACGCGTACCCCTGGGGGTACGCGAAATTGCGTGAAGGGGTACGCGCGGCAATCTAAAATCGGTCGATTTAAAATTTAAATGCATGAGATTAAGCAATCAAAAAAATAATGGGGGGACCATCAAAAATTCGGCAATTTACAGCATGATGGCGAATGCACAAATTCATTTATTTATAACTAAAAATTTTCTCTAAATTTCATTAAAAAATGCATTTGTGACAATACCTAAATGAAATTCTTACGCAAGAAACAAAACGTGTACAATTAATACAAATTTTGTTAATTGTACAATTATCACTATCATCGTGTCAGCGAAGCGGCAATAACATATTTATTACCATTTTGCACAACATACCTCTGCGAGAGCGGATTTTCGGCCGTGACAAACAGGATAACTAAACATTGTCACCGACTTCAACTCGAAGATGACTCGAGACTGAAGCTGACTAAAAAGCAACCAGATTTAACAAAGTTGTGCAAAGAAAATCGTGCACATTTGTCGCATTAAAATTAAATAACCTTATGTTATTTTCATTATTATTAGAATTGTATTTTAAAGGTAATAAATGTAAAAAAAAACTTATTTGATCACTAGCTGTCTACCCACAGCTTCGCCCGCATTATATCGAATTTTCTCGTGGGAGTAAGATATTTTCTCGCAGTAAAATGTAGCCTATGTCCATCTCCAACATGTAAGCTATCTCTGTGCCAAATTTTATTAAAACCTGTTCAGCGGTTTAGACGTGAAAAGGTGACAGACAGACAGCATTATCTTCGAATTTATAATATTAGTATGGATTAATATGAATTTCTGCTATAAGGGGTACGCGAGTTTGAGCTCTTTCTTGAAGTGGTACGCAGGAAAAACTAATTGGGAACCACTGGTCTATCCTAATGCGTCAAAATATAACTTTCACCACATCTCAGCTGTAGAATTAATCGTTTCACATAATAATTTATGTCCATAAACAAATAATCTGCACACACAATTTAAAAAAAAACGATACAATTGAAAATGCTTGTTCTTGTAATTGTTAGCGTGTCTTGGAAACCACGTCCCCAGTGGCGCAATTGGTTAGCGCACGGTACTTATAAGCAGTACTTGTGAGTTATGCCGGGGTTGTGAGTTCGAGCCTCACCTGGGGAACGTAACAAATTCTGTTTTAAATTGATTTTTTGCTGTCGGCCGGGCATTCGCCTATACTTTTTTCGCTGTTCGGCTATCATCGTAGAAAGCAATCTTCGACTCGGTGTCGGCGCACTTGGCACAGTCACACAATTCTTACCAATTCGTGCGACTTTAATTAAGAAAGTATGGAACTGTTTTGCAGGAAGGCGAGGTGCGTTTCGGTGAATTTGCTGATAAATTGAAAAGATCCGTCTACGGAATGACGAGCGGAGATTCACGTAAAAAATCTGCCAAACTTTCCAAAGACTAAAAGAAATTACCTTGTGCCTGCTAGGGATCGAACCTGGGACCTTCCGCGTGTTAGGCGGATGTGATAACCACTACACCACAAGCAATTGCTTCTTTAGCTGATGGTCAAATCTGATCAATAACGCATCTCTGGATTACGTCCGACCCGGAAGCATTCCGCTCTGTCGGATTTACCTGTTGTGACGTTAATTTGTTTCATTTAAAATATATGTTCGAAAGCTCAGAGTTTCATGCATTACACGCAATTGTCAGAGAAATATAATCCCAGCTTCATCTCCATTCGTAAGAATAATTATTAAGTTTCAATTTAATTTCGAAACGCCATGCGTATGAAAGGTTTGCGTGTGTCAGGTCTTGAATTGTGGCTTAAAAATATGATTAAAAATTGCAGCCCGACATTGTGACGATACAACAATAAATATTAGCCCTGCGGGCACTAAGAGACTTTAACAAGCCTATTGGAAATTGGTCCTCACAATAGGACGGCCAGATGAAGTACGGGATTAATATATCCGAGTAAACCATCTGAAAAACTCCGGGAATTTCAATCCCCGATTCTACAAAGCAGTAGGCTGATACTAGCTACATGTTTTATTTTTTTTAACTCTCCGCCCTGTGGGCACTAAGAGGGCCTCTTTTAGCAAGCCCATTGTGAGTTCGGCCAGGCCACAATGGGCCGGCCGGGTGGTGATTTTTCGACCCGTCCGGATTCTATTCCGGGTCCCCCCAGAGCGGTAGGCTGCCACCTTGACCGCTCGGCTATACGGTCATCAAAAAGCTATACTGTATGTCTGTACTTCGTGTAAAACTTTTGTTATATATTTATTTTATTTCTGATTTAATATATGTATAAAATATTATATATATATATAATATTTTATACATATATTAAATCAGAAATAAAATAAATATATAACAANTATATATTTTATACAATAATTATATATATATATATATATATATATAATTATTTATTTTTAAATATATTTTTTATATTGGGCCTGATTTTGGCGATATTTTTATAATAATTTTAAATAATCTGTTAGCATACGGTAGCTAGTACACGTGGTTTGTGAATGTGCTGTTCGAACTTTAAATATTAATTGAAATGAATGTTAATAAAAATATGATGCCATATATGTAGTATTAAGATACGTAAAGGAAAATTATCTCGATATTCTTAATGAATGTTTGGAATTTGGTAATTAAGTAGTTTAAAGGTATGTTATAGCTTTGATTTTAATAGAGCAATTATTATTATTATTTAAAGAAATGGTTTTTGAATGATTACTTAATATTTACTTCTATATGTCTTCAGAAAACAAAATGGACAACGAAAAAGATGAAAGATTTTCTAATATTTGGAAAGATCCGCGGTTCAAACCGGTGTCGAAAAAAGACAGGAAGATTCAGATCGACAAAAGGTTTCAATCCATGTTTACAGATGATAATTTCAAAACGAAATTTGTCGATAAGAGAGGACGATCGATTCAGGAAACTTCTACTGAAAATTTGAAGAAGTTTTACGAATTAACTAGTAGCAGCGAAGATGAGAAAGAAAAAGTACAAACAGATGAAGAAGGTAAATTTGTGTATTTCTGAATCATCCTCTGTAAAATATCAAGTATACATTTCTATAATCAATCCTGGAACTGTATTGTGACACTTAATTTACTGAATTTCCTATAAGAATAACTAGTGTTGCTGCTATAAGAAATATAGGTGTTGTTCTAGACTAATTAGTTCTTATAGGAAACTATAATCAGTTTTATGTTTATGGCATAATATGGTGTTAACATAATCACTCCAAATACAGTACATTATATATCGTAACTATATATGAAACAAAAACAAATTGAGGTTATATGTATTTAATGTGATAGTCAAAGTTTGATTTAGTTTTGCCATTCGTTTACGTAAAATATTGGCACTAAATTGAGAGTGATATTAGATTGAAGTTTCTCAAACAATACAAATTATATACTGTGCCTGAAATTCTTTACAGTTATTTCAGGTTGACAACTTAATATAGAAGATAGACTATGACTTTTTTTTTTTTTTTTTTGAATGTTTACTAGACGTGATGATCACTTGTTAAAAGGAAATAAAATAATAACTTACTGACTTCAAATTTAATATAGATATTTAACAAAACATTAATTTCATACAAATTGTGTTTTCGCAACAATGTAGAACATATGTACTGATAGATATTTGGAACTTCCAATGTTTATTCAATAGTTTGTTATTCAAACTTTAATAAACATTAAATAATTTTAATATATAATATAAAACATGTAACATTATATGCAATACATTCAACATTTTAAACATCTTGCAATAATGTCAAAATATATGTCAAAATGTGCAAAAATAGTCACATGACAAAATGTAAAAGTTTTTATAAATATAGATGTTACACATGTATTTGAAGTTATATATTTTTCAATGAAATATACATACTAAGATGATTAACATTTAAGATTCAAATTATCATACAATGCAAAAAATTCTAACAACACATCACATAACACTTCAAAAATTGTTAGTAATTTGACAAAGTCAAAATATGTTCACATTTTTTATATTATTTTGCACATCTAGGGATCATGATGTTTAATTTAAGACTTCATTTGCTGAATTTGATCAATGGGAAGTGTGTTAATTAAGTTATGTTTGTTTTAAAATATATAGATAGGACAAATAAGAAGAAAATTATTTTATTTGTATAAAATTTATTAATATAAAATTGTCTAAAAGCAGTAATGTATGGATGGGTTACATCAAATTAGTCAATTAGACTGATTCAAATTAGTCAATAATTTGAATCAGTACTTGTATTAAATCAGGCTTCGGGTTTTCATTTTCAGTCCTTGATAATTACAGCTAAAATGCTAATCTACTATAGGTAATGAAAAGTAGTGTCTGAGACTGTTATTAGCATTGTGGGTTTTTATCTAGATGAAATATGATATACAGTTATTCATTTTGAAATGTTATGATCCCAGTTTGATCAATACACTATTATACAAAATTCAGAAATGAATTTTATTACATGACAAAATGAAGAACTCCATCATAATGAGTCATCCAAATGCCTTTTCTAAAGCATACCTGAGAAGCTACATCAGGAACACTTTCTCCCTGTTAGCAGTCCTAGCAGATGATTGATTGTCATAAATGACTTTATATATAGTGCATTATATTTTGTCACATGGGTGTGCTGCTAATGTTCCTCATTTCCATTGATCTTGTGATTGAATGGCACTTTGCTGATTTACATATAAGTTTCAGCTTATATGTAAATCATTTCATATTTTCAATTTCATGGTATTGATTTTACACTGGTTTTGTGTTTGTACACAACCTGTATAAAACTTGCTTCAATTTTGGACACCAATATACTTTGAGAGTTATATATTGACAGATCAATCATTGATGATTTAACTACTGTATATACATACATTATTGTGAATAAAGTTATTGTATAAATAAATTTTTTTATTAAACACTTCAGATTATGTTTGTTGATAGAAAATGAAACTTTCATTTAAATGAGCACAATGATGATCTCAACAAAACATTTCTAAACCTCAACAAAATACTTTGTTTCTGATTAATATACTTTAACAAATGTATTGATCTGGTATTTTTGAAACTGTGCCAGTAATTTTTAATCCAAACACAAATTATTTATCGTATTTATACAGTATCGTATTATTTAAAATTGTTCATAAAATTTTGCATTAATTATAAAAAATAAATAAAAATAAGATTGTTATGTTGTTCTATTGATGAATTTTAAATAATAAAATAATAGATTAATATTTTAATTGTTCTATTGAAGAAACTGATGAAGAATTAGATAAATCCAGACAAATTCAGGTTCCTTCTTTTGAAGGAGCAGAATCTGGTAGCACTACTTCTGAAGAAAGTGATTTAGAAGGTAAACTATTTGTATTATATAGAAAATTCTTTTTATTTTGTATTTATAGCTATGGATTGTTTTATGGTGAATATTTTTTTTAGTTGATGATGATGAATTTGATCACAAATGGGGAGAATTACATAATGATGCACCTGAGATTGAAAAACCAACTAAAAGAATTGCTGTCTGCAATATGAATTGGGATCGAATAAAAGCAGAAGATATTTTAGTACTTCTGAATTCATTTAAACCTCCAGATGGAGCTATTCAATCTGTAAAAGTGAGTAAGCTAATTATCATTTATAATATTACTTGTTTATGTGTTTAATTGGTTTTAAGTATACCATAATTATTTGTACATAATTAATTAAAATACTGTTTAATTATTTTTTGAATTCTATTTTTCTATAACTTTTAATCCTTTTTCTGGCACAAACAAGAATTTTTGTATGCCTGTTGTTTTCAATAATATTAGCTCTTAGACATCCACAATTGCTGTAAATAATCGGGCTATGTTTTGGAAATAATAATTATGAATTACAAATAAATTTGGCACTAGAGGGAGGTGTTATGTGCCATCTTGCATTAAAATTAATAATTATAATATTTAATCAATTAATTTAGAATAAACTGGAAGAAAAGAATCGGCCCAAAGTGGGACTCAAACTCGCAACTCCCACTTACCGTGCGGATGCATTGCCAGTTACACTGCCTGGACCTTTGGTCTGATCTCCTCTTCCAGTTCTTCCAGTATGTATAAGCCCAATGTATAACCATGAATGGTTAATACAGTGCCAATTGGGGACACACTTGCACCCTCGGCCAGAAACATTCACTCAAGGCACTCAGTCAGCCATCGCATACCCTGGCAAGGCATATACACTACCCTACAATAATGGACCGAACACCGGTGGATTTGCATAAAATCTGACTGCATGTCAGATTTTATCCAAATCCAGTGCTCCCATGTGATCTGATAACGTTTAATATGATAAGCAAAGTGGTAACATTGTTAGTTCTGTGTGAAATTCTGAAAATATGTCGAAACGAAAGGAACTTAGTGACTTTGAAAAAGATGTTATAGTTGGTTGTCACATTAGTGGCAAGTCTATTCGTGCAATTGCGGTAGAATTATCACAGCCATGGTCAACTGTTGGTGATGATGTGAAGAAGTGGAAGACTACAGGAGTTAGGACACAAACTGTACACATTGGTTTTCCACGTAAACTGACCAAATGAGATCAGTGTGTCCTGAAGCATGAGGTTTGTAGAGCAAGAAACCACTCTAAATCATCAACAGTGAGTTTCAACAGGCAGCAGGGGTTACGGTGCACCCCAATACTTTGCAGGAAGAACTGCACGCCCTCAATATCCACGAATGTGTTGCCGCACACAAACCAAACATCACCCCATCCAACAGAGCTAGCAGACTCACTTGGTGCTTGCAATGTCGCAACTGGTCTGTTGACTATTGGAAAACTGTATTATGGAGTAATGAGTCATGCTACACGCTCTTTCAGTCAGATGGCTATGTTTGGGTTTGAGAATGCCAGGCAAATGTCTGTTACCTAAGTGGCAATTTTATGGAATGGATGAATGTTACTTCCAGGACTACAATGCTCCATGTTGTGTTGCAGCCTGTGTCAAGTAGTGGTATCAAGATATGGATGTCAACCGTCTTTCCTGGCTTGCTCAGAGTCCTGACCTAAACCCAATAGAACATTTGTGGAACGAGTTAGAGCAACGCTTATGGATCAGGAAAACACATCTGAAATCTCAGCTGAGCTGGCGACATTCTTGAAGCAGGAATGGACACAAATGCCTTTAGCTGTGTATCAAAACCTTGTTGAAAGTATGCCCAGAAGGGTTGCTAGTGTAATTGCAGCATGTGGGGATCCTCTGCCTATTAAAGGATGTATTCTTTACCTTATGCCATCACATCTTGCTGTCTGATCTATTATTGTAGGGTATACTATTATTGTAGTATTTGTAATACTAGCTCTTTTGAGAGAGAATTTCTCATATTTGATAACCTTAATTAACTAGGGACATTGTGCTACTTTGTCATATCATAATAGAATTACGGCAGAGCCAAAAAGAGAGACAATCATTGCATTTGCCACCATAGAAGAGGCTATCCTTACACTGGCCAGATAGAGAGATGATCTTTGTACTTGTTAACAGAGAGGCAAGAACAAAGCAATTGCTATTAATTGTTTTGTTCATTCTTTGTACCTATTTTCTGTTAGTACAATGCTGTTTTTTCATTTATGCCCCCCCTAATTTTCATTTGGCACACTCAATCATATCAGAGAGCAAGGACATTGTCTCTCTGACTCCACTTATCTTAAAAATGAAGTCATGGAACCTCATTTTTTATTACATTTTTTGATTCCTCATTGCAATCAATGGAAAATGTTTATCAAAATTGACTGATTAATTTTTGAGAACAAATACAATTCTGTAAGCCATCTAGAAGAAATTTTGCTAATGTTCTACCTCAATTATTAACTAATTTAGATATAACCATATTGGTCACTCATGGTGTCAACTGGGGGCGACTTAGTGTTTACATCCTTCCATTGTTCTCAGCCACTTACACAGTAAGACCCTGCTTAACGCGGGATGCGTTCCTAGACAACAAAGTGCTAATCGAAACAGCATTAAATGAGGCAATTTTAACAGAGTAAATAGGGATAGGGGAACACGCAACCAAAAATAAACAAATTTTACTTTAATTTTAAGTTATTTTTATATTAATTTGTATAATAATATATGTTATAAAACACAAACATATGCACACAGAAATATAAAGTTTATTTTTTATGACGAAAGTCCTGACTTTTCTGAAATTCTTGTTCTTTTGCAATAAAATCGGGAAGTTTCATTTGTTGCTTTTTTCTTTCCTTAAGCAAATGTCGGTAGCAGAAGATCACATCCAAAACGCTTTGTTTTGCTTTTGCACTCCTTTCAAAATCTGGATCATTTGCTACAATTTCATCAACGATTTCGGTTATCTTACCAAACTTTTACTAAAGAAATCTGTAGAGAAATTTTTTGGGTTCTTCGTTTTCAGAATTTCTATTTTCCAGTTCCACATGAATTCCATGTTCTGCCAGTTCTTGAAAGTCGTTGTTGGTAAAGCTCTCACCAGAAACCTGCTGTAACTCCTCAATATCCTGCTCTTCTATATCTCCTAGTCCTGCTATATCGATTAGGTTGAGTTTGGTCAACCTAACGATACAGCAATAGGCTCTTCTCATCGAGAATTATTGGATACCTTCAGCTATAACGTCTTCCACACTTCGTTCATGCATTTATCAGTTAATTCTTGCCAAGCGAAGCCGATATTTCCTATGGCATTCATGATGTTATATTTTTTCCAAAATTGCACCAAACGAACATAGATTTAAAGAAAGCACACCTTTTTGCCATTTTTTGTTGATTGGTTTGTGTTTGTAAATAATCATATTATATATGAATCGAGAAATTATATACGAGCCATGATAATTTAAATCAGCATAAATTTTGGGCTTTTTTTAGGCTTCGAGCAGACCGCGTTATATCGAATCTGCATTAAGTGAGACAGTGTTAAGCAGGATCTTACTGTACTTTAATCCTGGCATGTTATATATGTGGCATGTCCAAAAAGTGAAAATACATTGTGTATAAGCAGGAAGCTAATGTTTTAATGCATACATTGACAATAGTTGATTTGATTTGAACCTTTTGCACTCTTTTTGCAGTCATTTGTCATTGCTATGTGAGTCTGGTTTGGGTAGAATGTGTTTACAATGACCATGCCAATTCAGAATATCCCCAAATATGAAGTACACTCTGTTGTATGTTTTCTCAATGCAAAAGGTGAAAGTGCCAAGTGGATATTCACAAACAAATCGTTTCTATTTATGGAATCATTATGAATCGACAAAATGTAAGAAATTAGTGCCATGCAATATTCGTGACAAACATATTAGTGGTAGGCTGTCTGTGATATGTAATGAACTTCTTCAAAGAACTGAGGAAGCAATTTATGCAGATCAGCATCTCACAATAAGAGAATTGCAAGAAATCATTCTGGAAATGCCTAAGTCCATGCTTCATGAAGCTGTGTCTGTAACATTAGAGTCCAGGAAATTTTGTGCATGCTGGGTACCCAAAATGTTAAAGAATAAACATAAAATGAAATGGATGGCCTTTGTATTCATCTTTATCACATGCTATGCATACACAGGTGAGTTTCTCAACCACATTGTGATGGGTGATAAAACCTGGATTTATCACCATAGTCTTGAATCCAAGCCATAATCACTGCAATGGTGCCAAATGCATTCCCTAAAATCCAATAAATTCAAAACTTCAATTTCAGCAAAAAAATCATGGCTTCTGTTTTCTGGAACAGAAAAGGCATTCTTCTGATTTAATTCATCCCTCTTAGCACCACTATTAATGCTGCTGCATATTGCTAAATCTTGCAATGCCATTCAAAACAAACGGAGGGGAATGTTGACAACTGTGTCCACCTGCATCATGAGAACACTCAGGCTCACATAGCGATTGTCGCCAAAATGTTTCTCGAATGATTCATATGGAAAGTTTTTGACCATCTACCATACAGACCATACCTTGCTTCCAGTGACTACACTTGTTTCTTTATCCTGCAGGACAATACTTTCATGATGATGATGAGATCAAACATGAAATTGAAATGTGGTTCTGGCAGCAAGTGGTAGAATTCTAGGACTCTGTGATACAAAAGCTAGTACTGGGATACAAAAGCTAGTACCCAGACTTAACTGTTTGGACAATGGAGACAGTTATGCAGAAAAATAATGTACCAGTAAATAAGATGTAGTGGAAAATTTGGTCAAATAAAAATGTTTTGAATGAATACTAGCCATTGCATCTTTACATTTCAGACATGTATTTTACAGTATTATTTTTTTTCATGCATCACACTTTCAAGGTCATTTTATGAAAAATGGAGGTGGTTTCAGAAAAAATGTTTGAGACAGAATTGTTTTATTTTTTGAGTTTAATTCAAATGTAAATTAAAAAATAACATGTCTGTTTAAAAAATTCAACTTTTGATCTGGATTGATAGACCTTTCTGGTCAGTACCAGAAATTGAAAGTATTCAATACAATGTATCTGATTTACTTATTAAAATTTTTTGGACTTTTTAAAAGGGGTGTATGGGTGATCTGTGTAAAGAACAACAATTTTATACCATAAGAACAACAGTTAAAGAACAACAATTTTTATACCATTTATTTATACAGCTAATACTGTACATACGGTAGTTTTAAGCATAAAAATATGTGTTATTCTGGTTATGTTGTAGTATAAATGGTTTGTCTCACATTGAGATTAAATGATAAATAGTAACAAACAAATCATTTTGTAATTTATATTATCATTTTAAACTTTCTTTTATTAATTACAGTGTAAGAAAATTAGTATATTCACTTATAGATTTCCCTCAGATAATACAGAACCACAGATAATCAAGGTTCTATATAATTTGAACAATTCATTTGGAAAAGAATATATGAATGATAATAAATGTGTTTGTTTAAAATTAAATATATTATGAGCAATTATTTATTATGACATTGTCACTAATGCCGGGCTGCAATTTTTAATTTATTTAATTTAAAATATATTCTCTCCATCTCAAATTAGTAGTGTGTTGCCCCTGTACATCATACTCTTCCTTTAACAATAGAGTTGTGCCAATAATCTATTAACTGCTTTCAGGGAAAAATTTTTGAATTGAAATAATTTGACTTCCGGTTTGCATCAGAAGTTTGTATATGGTTCTTGAATTCAAATCTTGCTCTACCAAATGAATATGATATCAAATGGTTAAGAACATTAAGATTTAATAGTATAAATTTTTTGAATTATAAGAATATAGTTTTGTTATTTAATGTTTATTTGATAACTTTTAAATTTGTATAACAATTTATCTCCAATAACAATAAACATAATTTGAATATTCTGTATTCTGTAGCATTTTTGTGAATAAAAAAATAAGCTATTTATATTATATATTAGATTTATCCATCTGAATATGGAATGCAAAGAATGAAGGAGGAAGAGATAAATGGCCCAAAAGAATTGGTAGAAAAAGTCTTGCAGAGTGATGAAGAGGATGAAACAGTGACAGAAGAGGGTGCAGCGTATCACAGGGAGAAACTGAGACAATATCAGATTAGTCGGTTAAAGTATTACTTTGCTATTGTAGATTGTGATACACCTGCAACAGCTTCTGTGATTTATAAAGAATTGGATGGGATGGAGTATGAAAGTAGTGCAGTCACTTTAGATTTACGATTTGTACCGGACGACATGACTTTTGAACAGGTAACAAATTACTAATCTAAAATTCAATAGTATTTATTTTATTCATTTTAATGTCTTAATATTCATTATTTGATAGGAACCATCAAGTATGGCAACATCACTCCCTGACATGTCTAATTACAAACCATCTCTATTCACAACAACCGCATTACAACAAATACAAGTACGATTGACGTGGGATGAAACTGATCCCCAACGTCTTCGAGCCATGCGAAGTGCATTTGAAAAAGGAAAAGAAGCAGATTCACAGAATGTTGATTTATCTGCCTTTCTAGCTTCATCATCTTCCTCATCTTCCTCATCCGATGAAGATGAAGGTGAAAATGTGTTTTTCAACAAAATTGTATCTCTATCCTTCAAATTTAAATTAAAACTAATATTAAATTATATTTTTTTATTTGGCACTAATCAGCTATTGAAGAAAACATTTCAAAAATTGATGAAATAAATGAAAACTCTTCAAAAAAGACTAGAGTTGAAAAGTATAAAGAACTTCTGCAAAATTTGGGAAATGAAGGAGATAAAGAAGATAAAGACATGGAATTGGAAATCACTTGGGAACCTGGTAAGATATAATGTTTAATTTTTGAATATGCTTGTTGAAAAACATTTTGTTTTGATAGTCATGATAATAAAATTGTTGATGAATTTATAAAATCAGTTTCTCAAATTACATCTGCATGATACTCCAATATAGTGAAAAATTTTTTATGCTGATATTTTCTCATGTCTTCATTTGCATTGATAAATAATTTGAATTCCAGCATACTGTTAAACTACTTAAACTTTTCTCTTCTTGCAGTTATCATTATCTTTATAATGATGTATTAAGATGATTTTGAAAACTTTTGAGCTGTGTGACTTGAGCAATTTTATCATGTCAAGCCAGCACATAATCATGTGACTTCCATGTGACTCACATCATTGATATCCACTATGTTTTATTTGTATGCTAATTGACAGAAAGAAACGAGAATAAATCAAAGATGGATGCTGAAAACATATATAGAAACTTACAAAAGATGCTGAAAATGATGTCCTTGTGCATCTATTCACTTTTGTATACAAACAATCTCATACACAAAGGTTCACAGTACTCATGTTCAGACTGATCTTAAATAAATTACTGATGTTGATAGCTTCAGTGTTTTTGTGAGTGCTTTCCTTCAGTTTGCTTATAGTTTGGGGATTGGTCTCATATACTTTTCTTTTTAAATATTCCCTGCAAAATTTACATCACTGATGTTTGGCCAATTTTAAGTGTGACACACTGTACTTTCTAAATTCCTTTAATCAACAATTTCAGAAAAATTGGGAACTTCTATTATGTTTCAGCTGCTGTGTTCATCCATCAAGCCGTTTTGTAGAAAATGATGTCAAACTATCTGATGATGATTATTTAGTATTGATCAGCTGCATCTGATGTGCATGATAGTACATCCAGCTTGAGTGTCTAAATCACATGTAACCATGTGAGTTAGACACTCATTTTTTTACTGTGCATACACAGTGCCAAAGTGTTTAAATCACATGATGACATTACTCATGGATAACTAACTTTCATTTTGAAAGTGGAGCATATGAAAAGAAAAAACAATCTTCCGTAAATGAAATGCATTATCAGATATTTAATTGTCTACATCATATTTACCTGTAAATAATACCATTGTTATCAATCAAATGTGCTGCTTGATGATAATTCCATAATAAAAGCTTATATTAGTTTTTCTGCATGATGGTAGTTTTCAGCCTAATTAATTATTGTTTTTATCATTTATTTTCTTTAAATGTTATTTTCCTCCTTATGTGAACGAAATGATTCTTATATCAAATAATGAAACCAATTAGTTAAAATAGAATTTATTTTATAGATTTGAAATTAATAGATTGATTACTGTAATTTATAAAATTATTCTAGGTCTACAAAAAAGTGCTAAGGAATTAGTTAAAGCAAAGCAAAAAACTGAAGAAATGACTCCTTGGGAGCAATATTTACAGAAACGAAAAGAAAAGAAAAAGAAAAAACAAAAGGAAGAATTATCAGTATCAAATCAAGTAAAGTTATCTTCATATTTAAAAATTATTATATATAATTATTGCTCATTTACTTTATGATTTCTTTTGCTTGTAGTTCTCTTTTCAAATTAGATTGAATTATTTAAAAAATTTATATATTAATATATACTCAAAAGGTAAAAAAAAATAAGTAGAAAAAAGTGTGGGTTTCTTTTTTAAATTGAATTATATTTTCTTGAAATTAACACACACTAATAAAATTGAAGAATTTAGACAAATTAAAATAATTAAATAATCATTTAAAATTTACTATTTAATATTTTTTTAGTATTAATATCTGTCATGAAAATAGCTGAACTATCAGTTTCAGTAAACTTTTTCTGTAATATGCAGTATTCATTATATGTAAAATAGTTTTAATTTTTGACATATAAATCAAAAAGCTTAAAATGTTTAGATTTTTGAATTATTTTGACATGTTTCTAAAACAATTATTAGTGACTAATTTTATATCAAAATGCATTTTGCAGTTTCTTAATCCATATTGTTATTAAATTGCAATCATTTTCATTTAAAATCATTTTTATACCTTTAATAATGCTACAAAATTAGATGAAATTAATTTTATAACATTATTAAATGTGTAAAAATGTGTGAAAACAAAATTAATAAAACATTGCTATATAGTATTTGCTATTAAAGCTTATAAAGATACAGCCAAAACTGAAAGTCACAATTGTTGATTATCATAATGATACAAATTGATTAAATGTATTTTAATAAATAATTTTGGAGGAAAAATAGGCAGATTTTATTATATCTCAAGATTGGATGAATCAAAAATTTTGAAACTTCGTGTGGTTATTTCTATGCATGGGGCATTGATGTTATTAAATTTTGATGGTGGAGAGATAGAGTGACCATGTGTCTTATCTTGAGTAGAGTCTGACTTAATTGAAAATTTTACGTGTTATTAGCATTTACAATTGATTTAGAAACAATTCCCCCATCAAAAATAAGGCTTTTTGCCTTTTTGTAAATAATTAAAAATTTCATAATTATTTTTAAATAAAATTTCATAACAAATGGTACCGTACATAATCTTTTAAACTAAATATTCTTTTTTAAAAATGGAAAATTTTGTATTATAGTATAATTCAGTTACTGGACTACCTTTCTAGTCTCTTAATCTCCTGTTTGAGTGCTGAGAAAGACATGCAAAAGCCCTTTCCAAATTTCTGAGATTTTGGCATATAATAAATACAGTATATAAGAGAGTATCATCATTATGAATGAGAATTTAATTTCTTTTCAGTTTGCTAGTCTTTCTATAAGTATAAATAGAGTAGATTTTAGTGGGGACTAAAGTTTTCTACAAAGTTACCTTAAATGTAATTGCATTATTATATAGATTATTATTGTATAGATCAGGGGTGGCCAACCTGTGGCTCGCGAGCCACATGCGGCTCTTTGAAGGATTATTTGTGGCTCTCAATAGATGTACCTGAGTTCCCTTTTCATTTTTGTGTTATTATATTTTAAAAAATTATTATCGTTCCTTATGTGTTTCAAAATGTCTTTTAAATTGCTAACAACAAATATGAAAGACTAAGTGCAACGTTGTAACAAATTTCATTTCTGTCCAAGTTAAGAATGATATGACTCATCGAAAACTGCGCGAACGAACATAAACAGTGGCGTAATCGTCCGTTATCGACCGACTCCAGACCGATTTTGAATTTGTAAACTGTCATTGCAACGGACAGTTGACATTGTGCTCTGGAGGAAACAATTTGTATCACTCTTGCTACGGATATAATTTGTAATCTGGAATTTTTTGCATACCTTTTTAATACGTATTTAATTGCGGCTCGCGAAAAATTTCAAATTTTGAAAAATGGCTCGGACTATCAAGGAGCTTGGCCACCCTGGGTATAGATTATTTTTAAATTGTCATAAGTATTTTTGTCATGTAAACTTCAATTTGTTTTTATCATTGGAATATAACCCACTGCATACTCATTTGTACACTTTGAAAATGCCAGCATGTTGTACAAAATGTGTAATCATATCCTGTTTTTGAAAATAATAGAATATGATTGGATGTATTCTACATATTACATTATCAAAAATTATGTATTTTGAATTTTATGTCTTTCAAATGGTATAATATAGTAATGTCTAATTTGTGTATGATTTCTAAAATTATATAAATTATTATTTTATTTTTTTAGGATTCTGATAATTCAGAAGATAGCAATGTTGAAGATGGAAATAATTTTAATAGAGAAGGTTAGCTTTTTATTATTTTTAAAGTAACATTACTTATAAAAAAAAATTCTTAATATCATAAAAATAACAATCTGAATAAACAGGTTTAAATTACAATAGACTTTTCAAACAAGTAAAGTTTCTTTATAGGTTGGAATATTGAATAAAACTACAAAAAAAATTGTAATTTTATTTGAAAATTTATAAATTGTGTATTTTATGGAAGCAGCTATGTACTCTTTTCTTCTCACTTCTTCTCTAGAAGCCTGCAAAAAAAGGCTGAAAGAAGTTGAAGTTTTGTTTGTGGGAAACTGTATAGTTATTCAGATCATTATTTTAATTTAATATATAACCGGCTTTTTACAATTTCTTGTGATTTTATTGAATTTTTAATATATTATTATTTTTTATAATATAAAAAAATTAGGTTTGTCTGATGGCAGAGAGACAGATGACAAAGAAACAGAAATGGTAAATCAATTACTTTTAAAAAATTTCAAAGTTGTATAGCCTTTAACTTTAAAACCTTTTGTAGTTGAAACTATTAACTGCTGACAGAGATGTAGTGGAGAATGAAGAATCAATAAAAACAAAAAATAAGAAGAAGAAAAAGTTAAAGAAAAAGAAAGGACAAAAATTAGGGAATACAAAAGAACTAGAAAATTTTCAGGTAAATAATGTTGTTATAATCTGTTTCAAATAAGTTTGCACTTAATGTAAACAATTATTTTTGAAAGTAATGCAAACAAAGGTTTTAAGTGCTTTTACATTGGTATTATTCTGTTGTACTGTACTTGTTGGCTTATGAATACCCTGTCTTAGAAGTCAAAAATGACAATACACCAGCTCAGTTCAGCATGTAGTGACATATGCTGAACTGAGAGGTTGGCAAGTGATAAAATCTAGTTAAAAGATTAAAAAGGCACCAAACAATCACCTAAATATTGGGCTATAATATGGCTAATTAAATAATTGGTATAAAGTAATTTGTCGCTAGAGGTAGACATTAGGCGCCATCTCTTTATAATTATTAATTTACTTAAGAGATGGTGCCTAACGTCTACCCCTAGCGACAAATTACTTTATACCAATCATTTAATTAGCCATATTATAGCCCAATATTTAGGTGATCATTTGGTGATTTATGATATTCTCATCGGGTGTAGTGATGTTATTATTTGATTAAAAAGGTAGAATTATGCTAAAACTAATACAATATGCGAAATTACACAGAAATATGAAGTTCTGAATCTCCACCTACTAAGATGATTTGCAGGTGGGAAGTTTCATTAAGAGAAGCAGAATTTTACAAAGGTTTTTACTTTGTTTTTATCAATCTAAATGACCAAATTTGGAAGAAACTTATGTAGTTGGATAACAGTGCTTAGAAACATGAGTCCATTGTATTGGCAGTAATTTTTTGAAAGTTTGTTTCTTAAATTTATCATTATAAAATTAGGATATCTTTCGTTCTGCAAAGTTTTATATGCCATCAAATACAGTACTCTTAACTTAATTCTGCATAAGGAGAACCAATGAAGTAATGATATTTTAAATTTTATTACACACTAAAAATAATTGGCAATAAAAGTAAGATTGATTATGATTAAGAGTAGTCAAAGATTCCAGTGGTTATTTTTAAAAATATAAACCAATTCTAATTGATAAATGAATATTTAATGCTGTTACCACATTGAAATTTTTACTAATAGGAATTTTTCTTCAGATTTACATAAACATATTTGACAAAATAATATTTGTTAGAATCACAATTTCAGAACATATATACTTCAAATCATTGTGTGTGTTAACATTGATGTAGTAAAGTTTCTATTTTAATGTACTGTATAGTAATAGTTTTCAGAGATCTGCAAATAACTTATACCTATTTTTAGGTTGATGTGAATGATCAAAGATTTTCTGCTCTGTACACTTCTCACTTTTATAACATTGAACCAGCCAATCCCCATTTTAGAGAAACTGAAGGAATGAAGGCAATTTTGGAAGAAAGAAAAAGGCGTAGGGAAAAATATGTTGAAGATAAAGAAACTAAGATTCCGGCTAAATCAAACTTATCCAGGGAGACAGAGAATTTGGTATCGTCGATTAAACAAAATGCTTTATTTAACAAGAGAAAGAGAAAGTAATGTATTTTTTTGTATTAATAAATTTTATTTAAACAAAACTTAACACACAAACATGTTCATAGCAACAGAATTTAAGAATAGGTGAATTTCCAGATTGCACACTCTTTTATAAAATTTTTTTCATGTCATTATTGTTCTTATTTAAATATTGCAGTTTTCACACAAGATCATACACTTATATATATTTGATCTCTATATACATTTTACATTGTGCATATTATTTTATATACTGTTCCGAGTAGTAATTGTATGAAGGATTCAAATTCACATTAACGCTTCTTTTTGCTCCGATGGCGAGGTGTGACTGGTCCGGCAGATGCACCAACAACTATTTGGCCATCTTGTATTTCTTGTCTTGTTGATTCAGGCATATTCTGCAAGGTGTCGCGGGCTTCCAGGTAGAACATCAAATCACGTACCTGGTGCTGTAATTCTTGAATCTCCTGTAACAAGTATACATTAATGCTTTAAAAATAAGAATTCTCTATCATTCAGCTATGAAGAAATTGGCAACTAGAATGAGATATTCTGAAAGAGAGTTCAGAAAAGATTATTATTTTAATCAAAACCAGCATTCTTACCAATAATGCAGGAATTTTATAACTTAGTTAATAAGAATGGTTAAATTAAGTTGCATCTTTGAGAAAAATTCATATGAGCTGTTTGCTTATTTCATTTTTCACTGGAAATAATAACAGACACTAATACATACATAATTACCTGCTAATTTGTTAACTTAAATTTCTGTAGTAGTATATTTTTCTAACCACTGAGTTAACTTCTTTTTGACAATATCTTTGTCACAGAATTCAGTTTTTTGTAACATGCATTATTTCTTACTTTATTTCATAAACAAATGCAAACAGAAAATATATGGATTTAAATTCCTTCATAGTATTTGATTGTCATACTTCTAAATAGTTAATAAGACTATTTTTAACTATTTACAACTCAGCTTGCTTTACTTTTCTGGAAGCACTAAAATGGATAAATAGTGAGGTATATAAAACTCAACCATCTAAAACAGAATTTAAACCTAGGTGGCAAATTCCACTTCTAATAATCATACAAAAGAACTCAGTATGACTCTGCATCATTATTCAAATTTTGGATATCATCTTAAACAATATTTAAATTCTTTATCTCAATTATCTTGATTTATTTATCCTGAATATCAAACATTTCTATGCTTTTTCCTGGTAATACTTGTAATTTAAACTTCAATATATAATTTTGTTGTTGTTACTTCTATCAACCTGTATAGTGTTTAAATGAGTTGCAATAACTATATGTTAGTAGAAATAAAATACATTACCATTACAAGTGGACAAAAAGGAAGTCAGTGAATAATGTGTTCAATGTGCAGGCTTACCACTACCACTACACAGTTCTGGATAGTTAATGGAAACACTTCTGGAATAACCTGCATTTGAACATGTTATTCACTGATTACATTACCATTACAAATAGGTAAAAGGAAATGTATTTTACTTCTAATAATATATAAAGTTATCAGTACCCATTGAAACATCCTGTACAATTTCATTGACTAATTTACAGGAATGAGATAAGTTTTCTTTTTCCTTATGACATTACAGTTTTCTTATGTTCAGCTTTCCTTCTATTCATATGCAAATTTTCTCTTTTGAATGTTAATAGTTATTAAATTTAATAATATTTTCAAAAAATAACTTATCCTGTAAATTTTTAAAAATTTTTTATCTACAATAGCAACAGATCCTGTTACATAATCCTAATATTTGGTCTACTTCACTACACTTTCATTTGTGTCAATAATCTACAATAGCTGAAAAAACTCCAGAGAATAATGCTTTGATATTCCTCCAAAATATAAAATAATATGTGGAAAAGCAAATCAATCACAGAATAGAAATCAAGGTAATAGATATTGTCTATATATCATCATCAGAAACAAATAATACCAATTTTTTAAAGTCCTTCCTAAGGATATTAATAATGCAAATGACAAATTACTTAATGATGTCATTGCAACTGCTATTGCTAAATTTGAATTTTTGCATATGATGTTATACAAAAATAATCTTGGATATCAGGAATGGTTGAAAATTAGATATAGAATTGTTAGTTAATCTTGACTTCAGAATTAATCAGCGGTTTTGGCCATATTTAGTGCATGTTTCTTAAAATTTCAGATGTCATCAACTAATAAAACTAATGACAAATATGGTGTAATAAGATGAAAAGAACACTAAATAATCTAGAGAAGTCATCAATTAACAGGAATGAAATGTATTTGAAGATCCAAATATATAATTTTCAGATCAAATGTCCACTTTGTTCAAATTAGTTTATATTAAATATTAAAAAAAGCATTTTCTAAAAAATAAAACCTGTATTTAGAATTTTACTAAATTTTTTGAAAAAAAATTAATAAATGAAATGAAAATAAAATAAATAAAAAGGAAAAGTACATGCAGAAAATCTCAAACACTAAAGAAATTTTAAACTACACTGCCTTTGTTCAAAATTTGGATTTTGGTACTAAAAGTTCATAGTCTTAAAACCCATACCCATAAGTCTAGTTCTGTGCTTTTGTATCACTTACTCCACAATCTTCAGACTTGTTAGATAAATAGGAATGTGCAGAAACCATGATACCTGATATATCTTTAGCTTTGTGAACAATTCTCTTGCCAGTGTCAGTTATTTCTTGAAGGTCACCCTATATTTCTTTATCTTTTCACTAAAGAGATGTACCACACCTCCACAAGTTCTATATATAGAACTTGGCCAAAATTAACAAGAACCTTGTAAATTCTGCTAATTTAGTTTTTACTTGATCTTTTCATTTTTGATTAGGTCACATATAATTGGAGTTCACTTTAAGGCTAGACATACTATTCATAGCAAGATTACTCTCTTTAATATATGATCTAAGACAGTGTTCTTCAATCTTTTTTGTATCTGCATACTGGCAAAAAACAGGATTATAATTTTGTGGACTGCAGACAGCTGCACTGCTACAGGAAGCAGTCCAATCACAATCACTCATTAATGTGCATGCATCGCTCACATTAATTATTATTTTATCCTTGTATATTTTAACAATGTTTAATTACATTACATTATCTGTGATATTTCACAAAATTTGGGTAAATAACATTGTCCTAAACTTCCACTATTTTAATTCTCTGTTCTTAATATAAAAACAAAAAGTAAAACATTGTCTACTTGGATCTTGTTTATAAATAGGACTTATTATACTGGTGTAGTTTCCTCTCTCTCTACTAATCAGAAACTACACTAGTATAATAAGTCCTACTCCACTATTTGTTTTCTATACTTTAAGTTGACTTAAATTAGGTTAAAACTGAGGTTGGTATATATGTATGATTCTTTTTTTTAATAGGAATTCAAACAAATGATGATAATCAGTTTTTAGGCTAAAAAACACAGTAATTACGGCAAAAAAATCCTATGACCTTAAGACAGAAATAAAAACTATTGTAGATAATATTTTGTTTATAAAGATTGTTTTAAAATTACAATTTTTAGTTAGTGTGACATTAGTCTTATGGAATTTTTCATGGACCAGCGCCAGTCCACGGACCCAAGGTTGAAGAACACTGATCTAAGAAACTAGTCTATATTAACTCCTGTTAATTTATCAAAACAGTTATAGACTGTTTTGTATTTTCTGTTTAAAAAATTTTGAAAAAATAGGAATTAAATTATACATATAAAATTTGATTTTAAATAGTAAACATATTGGATCAAAGAACACTTTTTATGTTCATTATTTTTTAAATGGATATCTGATCTGATAGTGAGACTTCTGGACCTCAAAAAACGTTTAAGTCCAGTTAACTAACTTCTCTAACTTAGTGTTAATACTGCTCTTCTTTTTAGTTGTATTTGGATTTTTATAAACTTTCTTTCAAGACAGTTAAAATATTACCTTCTCTTTAGATTCTTGAATATCCTTAATTTGTTTTTCTGTTTCTTTCAATCTCTGCTGCCAAGATTGTTGATTCTGACGTAAACATTTATTCATCTATGTAATAAAGATTCTTTAAAATATACAATATTAGAGCAAAAGTTTGTCTAGATTAAATATACTAAAACTTACTTCTTTTTCCTCTTTTAGTTCTAAAACAGCTTTATTCAATTTTTGACATAACTAATAAAAAGAAAACAATACTTTTGTTGTATCCTTTCAAACTGAAGTAAATTCAGTATTAAAATAATTTATACTTGAGATATCTTCTTTTCTTGAGATTGCTTTTCTTTACTGACACGTGATAATTTTTCTTCTAATTGTTTTCTTTCTTCTATAGCCAATTTTGTTTTATCTTTTAATTCTTCTAGCTGTATAAAATTATATCATAATATTATTTTGATTATTTATATAAATAATTTATATATGTACAAGATGATTCAAAGATCTCTAAAATCACACAACTTACAAAGTTATATTTCCTGTTCAAAATACTTATGTCTATTGCATTGATATTCTGAATTTATAAATGATTGAATTTCAAAAATTGGAATTATCATCACTAATTTCTTTTTAACATTGAAGAATTACAAAGTTATAAAATGAAACCAATAAAAAATCTAGCAACAAATTGTGTAACTTTTCCAATTGTTATAAAAAGTTTTATATGACAAAATCTCATATTATTAATTATTGTAAACATTGTCAGGTGTCATATCTCAAGGGGACAAAATTAAGCATTTTGCCCCCTTGAGATATGACACCCGACATCTCTCTATCTCTACACTTTCTTGACCTTTAAACCAGCAAAATTTAATAGCATCAATGCCCGTTATACACAAGCTAACATACCAAATTTCGTTACTTAATCTTTAGCCTATCCTGAGTTATTAAACAAAACAGATGCCGACACACAAAAAAGTAAAAATAAAAAAGGAAAAAATTACATTGAGTTCAGTGGTCTCAAAACATGGAAATTTGCAAAAAAAAAAAAAATTATTTCAAATTTAAAAATGAAAAATGCTAAGAAATGATCATTTATATATAAATATATTTGACTGATATATAGCTAAGTTATGCAATGCTAATACTATGCTTCCCACAAAAAAAAACAATGGATTCTTTTTCCTTTGTAAATTTGAAGTAAAAGTTATTTCAAACAGGGATGGGGAGTTGGTGAAAAATACACAACTTCTGACTTAATATTTTTAAAATCAACTCCAACTCTTGATTCCTTTCACTAATGCACTATTAGTAAGTCAGTACTTCTGTTTAATAGAAATGAAATAGGCTGAAATAACCTTTTGACAAAAATAATATTTCTATTTATATACAAAAATATAACTTTTAAGAAAAATGTTTGAATTTGAATTTAAAAAGGGGAAAAAAAATCTTTACTTTTTTCTGAAAACTGGAATCTATCCTCTAAAGTTTAATCTCATATCTGTAAGGTTATACTTTGACTTTATATATTCATATCTTATTTTATTTAAAATTAGTTTTAAATAAAACTTTTTTAAAATTAGTATCATAATTTACATACTTTGACCTTAGAAACATCAATGGCCTTTAAAAATTTTTTAAACATCAACATGACGTAAAGAATTGTTAAGTTTTTAACTCCTGACTCCAACTCTCCATCCCTGATTTCAGTTATTACTAATCCTCTTTCTAAAACTCTTTAGTTTGATATCTTTCCATTATCTTCAATATTTAAAAAATTAATTGACCTCTGAAAATTAGGTCAAAATCATTATTGTATTTGACATCATGGATTTACTTATATTTTTAAATATGACAAAGATTTTATTTCTCTGAAAGTTATTGGCCTGGATTTAAATATTAAAGGATTACTTTGACTATTTACCTGTCTATGAGATTCTTCTTCCATTCTACTCATTCGACTTTCAAAGAAGTGCCTTTGGGTTTCAAGTTGACTTGTAAGTAAGTATGTATACTGAAAATATATTATAATATAAATCTAATTCTTACCTAAAAATTATTTTTGGATACAAATATAAACGAAAAACTATAAATATTTATCTAATGGTAAATGAAGTAACAAAATTTTTTTTACCTCTAATTTTATTGAATCTAATTTTTCTTCTTGCTCAGCCTAGATAGAAACAGAAAAAATCAATGACAAAAAAATATTTTATAAAATTCAATATATTTGCAATAAAATACAAAAACTTGCCCAGCGAGGTTCCAGTTCTACTAATTTTCCATCAGTTTTATTCTGAACTAGTCGATGAACATAATTATCTCCTGCATAATCCCAAACCCTGTTATTACCTAATTGCATTGCATAAGTATGCTGAGTTTCTAGATAATGTCTGAAAATATGAAATGTGTTAATATGCATAGTAAATTCACAGATATTAACAATTAATGACATTTAGTATATTATCAACAATTTATTAATACAATATGATATGGCACTCATATTTTATTTTCTGCAAGATTAACAAAGAATAACTAAGACAATAAATAAAATTACTTAAGTTAATACAGTGAAAAGATTTCTGGTTTTTATCTGTAGTTCTTTTTTCAAGGATGCTCCAATGTGCCCAAGATTACCTTATATAATATAATACTAAAATGTTGTTTTGTCAACATTAAATCAAATTAAACAAAAAGATAATCATGTAAATAAGTTCTAAGTAGAACTTTATTAACAATAATAATCTAAAGTAAGCATAATTTAAAGTTTTATCCAATTTAGTTTCAGAGAGATTTTGGCCACTGCCACTCTGATGGACTCTACAGCACATGCCAAAGGCTTAAAGCAGAAATTCAACTTTCAGTTTAAACATTAAGCACTTAGTCAGTTTTAAGTGCACACTAGTGTAGATATTTGGGTTCTGCTGAATACACAAATCTAGATTTGTTCATAATTTTCTTTTTCTTATTTTGTATCTGTTCATGATTAGTGATAGATTACCAAAAATTTAGTTTTTTAAATAGTAGGCTGACAAACTATCGTCAATTTGAGTAATTTGTTATGATTCACAGAAAAAATACAATAAATATAAGAATATAACCAATTTAAATTAACAATATTTATTGAACAGAGTTCAAACTTATATGTCAAATGGTTAACATACTAAAAAGATACATATATTCGCACAAAATTTAAATTTAAAAATTTTCTTTATATTGTAAAATTAAAATAAAAGAATTAAACTGTTTACACATCAAATTTGATTAAATACTGTTGTACAAACATTGTTTCTTTATATGTGGATCAAAGTTGATGATGGATGCAGAAAAACTAAAAAGCATTTCTTTGATTGTCTTAAACAAGCAGTACTACTTTGCATTCTTAATGCCAAGCAGTACTACTTTGCATTCTTAATGCCAATTTAAATCAATGTTTCATTAGTGCATATAAACAAAATTGGCAGTTCTGAGATTAAATAGTTTATAAATACTTACTTATATGCATGTCCTTCTACATATCTTCCACATCCAATATGACCACATATCAAACATATCCATAAATTCTAGAAAACAATTTAATAAATTGAGATCAATCAGTGTAGTAATTAAAAAGTAAAATTCATTGTACTAATAATAAAGAATAGTAATCAAATTATTGTATTTCTCAAATATGCATATTTTTCTAGAATTGATAGTTTTTAAAATTTCAATCTGTACTGGAAAACAGAAAAACAAATTTATTATTATTATTAATTACAAAACATTAGCTAAAAAATGAATTTTAGCTAATATTTTACATATGTATATTTTTTAAGGAAATGTTGAAAACAGTTTAGATTTTGACTTCATATTTATTATTATGATTTTGACAGAATGTATCTTACTCAGTTAATACTAGTGCCTACTGTTAATGCTATTGTTACATTATTATGGTGGTGATGGTGTCATAAATAATCCTAATATCACAAATCAGATTTTCACTTGACATCAATTTGGAAGTTGAATTTAATTAGGTATTGTGAGATTGGGATCAGTAAGGCCACTGCTCACTTGTCGAGGATGGCTAAATAATTTATTTGTCTTCAGGACAGTGATATCCTTTTGATATCAGGGTCCTGACACCAGCTAGAGAAATTCTAAATTTGTGCCCTAACTTGCAAGTACTTCTAATCAGCAGTTTAATGTCTGAGCAGTGATGTCTGAAGTCTAATTGGAGGGGTCGTGTTGATTTACAAATGGAGGTAGAGACAAATCCACTACTAACTAGCTATTTATTAAGATATATGATGTGTGCTTTTTAAGTAAGTACTGTTTTAAAATAGGGCCACTGCAGTGCTGCGGTTGGTGTAATGTGAATGCATGCTGAGTCCCTACATCTGTTGGCTAGCCAGATGCCATTATGGAAGCATTTATTTGTTTTAAGTTTGTTTGTGTATGTTTAAAATGCCTCAGACAGTTGAAAATCCTGCCAATTATGAAGTATGCACGGTGATTCATTTTCTAATGTAAAAGATACGAAAGTGACTGACACTCGTTGGCAGATTAGTGAGGTGTATGGAAAAAACATTATGAACGATGGAATAAGAAAATGGGTTAGAGCATTTAAAGATGGTCATACTAATGTCCATGATGAGGCGCATAGTAGGCAATCATCTTGTCAAGACTTGGTGGAGAAAGTTGATGCAAAAGTTTGAGAAAATAGAGGCTTTACGATTTCGTCATCCAAAACAAAAGGCATGGCAAGCTCAGTAAGGGGATTGTTTTCTTCATGACAATACCTGTCCACACGTGGCTCAACGAACCTGAGACCTTATCACATCATCTGGCTGGGAACAACTTGATCACTTTTCATGTAGCCTTGATCTAGTGCCTAGTGACTACTAATTTTTCCTCCACTTGAAAAAGCATCTAGGCAATCAGCGCTACAACAATGAAATCAAAATGGCTGTGCTGCAGTGGTTAACAAATCAGGTGCCAGGTTTCTAAGGAATTCAGAAGCTGGTTGTACAATATGATAAGTGCCTTAATATTGGAAGAAATTATGTTGAAAAATAGATTAAGATACAGGCTTTCATGTATGAATAAAATTGTTAAAAAACTGCACTTGTGTTTTTTTAATATGAAAATGGTATTTACTTAAAAAACACACCTCATATATTTAAGGATATGCAATATATACAAAGACCAGCAATGCAACAAAGCTAATTAAAACATTAACATAACAATGGGACCATTGACTAAACTGTGGGATACTATCGCTGACTGAGATACCTTACAATAAATGAGCATATTACATGGAGAGACCCTTGTCTTCTCTTTTACATTAGATATCTAAATTGGGGACCACATTTTGGCTGTTAGGATGACTAAAGCAGCCCTGAATGAAGGTATGGTCCCCCTTTTATAGAGAATTGACCACCAATCAGGTTTGCTCCCAATGTGGTCATACTCTTGGTAAATTTCCATTTAACAGGAACTAAGCATCTGCTGAATCAGAGGAAGTTGAGGCAAGATGCATAGATTAATAAATTTTTATCTTTCTTTTCCTGTTTTATCAAATGTTCCCAAATATTAACTAAAATATTACTTCAACTTTATGAAAAAAAATATTCATTTCTTTTTAAATTGAACTGTTTTCTACTCCAGGATCTGTCAGTATGATGATGATAATAGATTTTATTAACATTATATTTTTATTAAGAGTTTGTTTTAGCTAATTACTATTGTTGTTGTTGTTATTAATAAAACAGAAGTGAAATGATAAAAAATTTGTCTTTTAGTACTTTATGCAGTTCTATCTCAAATACTGCTTTTACTATTCCAATTATTTTCTAATTACATCTAAAATAAAATGTTCAGCTTATATAAAATTAAGGAAATAGGAAAAAATGCAATGTTTGAGACAATATCTTCTAAATTGCATTCCAGTGTCAAATTTTCAACACCCAATTGAAGGTATGGATTATGAGTTTTTAATGTTTTAATGTCAAGTTGTTTTAATGGATAAGTTTTTATTTTTCTAGCAATTTTTTGCCAAGTACACATTGATGTGGGCTATACACAGGAAATTATGATAGTTTATTTTCTTTTATTTTTCATAATCATCTTTTACCTTTAATAAAATTATTTTAAATCATACCTCTTGTGAACCACAACCAAAACAACGATTATCTGGTTCCAGTTCGGGAGTCTGACAATATCGGCATACAGGACAGCTATTAAAAAATTTTAAAAATTATTAAATATACATATATATTTCAAATTTTAAAATTCAAAACATATTTGTACAGAATTTATTCATAACACAAAATATTTCTATTGCTTTAATAAAATTCTGTATATTTGTTTCA
This sequence comes from Centruroides sculpturatus, assembly GCF_000671375.1. Classification (NCBI taxonomy): domain Eukaryota; kingdom Metazoa; phylum Arthropoda; class Arachnida; order Scorpiones; family Buthidae; genus Centruroides; species Centruroides sculpturatus. Next base: position 233,453 of record NW_019384551.1, on the reverse strand, counting down.
AATATAATAAATAATTAAGTATAATGTTTAAGAAATTTTAAATTTATTTTAAGCCTAAATTATTTATATATATATCTATTTAATTTCTTAAAAGGTTATTGCACTATTTAAAATTTAACATTTGTTATTAGAAACAAATATGCCAACACATAATAAATCAAACTGCATAAATAAATTCCATTTTTCCAAAAGGATGTTGCACATTTTTTATGATACATCAAAATATTACAGAAATTACAATTTGAAGCTATTAACAACCACAGATTAGCAAATGCAATAAAGGAAATAAACACATTTCAGTAAGGACAAACAAATAGTGTTGATGAATTATCATTATGCAGGTTGTGAACCAAAAAGGAGTGCTGCAGTCAAAAACTTTCTGTTGCCAAAATCTATGATGTGCACATTAAGCATTAAGAGCAAATCTTACCTTACAGTTTCTCGTGCATTCCACCATAAATTTTTGTCACTGATTGAACATATAAAAATATTACTGCCAGTTTACAACATAAAACATTGTAATTAGAAATTAATTATTATTATGTGTTTGCTTGTGAAAAATTTCATATAACATATAGCAAATTATAAAAAAAGTTACAAAATTACCTAGTATCTCCCCATTTTGCCAAACAGCTACTATGAAATGAATGATTACATAATATTGTCAGGATACCTTCAACAGATTCATCCTAAAATATATTTTAAAATTTTATAATAATAAACTTTAAAAAGTATTATTAAAAATGTATATCTAATTTTATTTTTTAGATAGTTTATAATTATATAAATCTACCAGCTTTTTAAAGTATAAAAACTATTTTACCATTCTTTCCAAACACACAGGACAAGTAGGTAATTCAGTATGCCCAGGAACAGGTAAGCAAACTTCCTGTAAAATAAATGTTTCTGAATACTATTTTACTTAAAATTAGGCACAGAATCTGTATTTAATTTCATAAACAAATAAAATGAAACATAAAACAAGTTCAGTTATAAATGTAAAGTAAGAATGTCTTTTGTCTTTATTTAAAACAACATACTTAAACACTAAGATATTTAATTAATAAATCTAATTCAAAATGGTTTTTCCCTTTCAATGGATAAATACAGAATTTAAAGTAAATATCTATATAAGTAAAATATTCTGCAATGTTGAATCTGTTTATAACATAAATGATATCAAAACTAGCATATATTGCTTATGGAATTTCAATGGGTTTTTTTTTCTTTTTTTAATAAAAAGTTTATCTGTATGTTCTATTTTCAAACATATGCACAAGAAAATGTTTGTTTTCTATTGTTATTGTTATAATTTCAATTATTGAATGTGAAGACTATGAAAAATAAACAAAGTTTATTTTTCATAGTCTTCACATTCAAAGTTTATTTTTCATAGTCTTCACAAAAATAAATAAAGTTTAAAATGACACCAAAGATGAATCACAATCACATCATATCAAATCACTGTATTGTAATATGAAGATCAAACTCCAACTTTTTTATTTTGGACTCTTTTTGCTTTGTGGGTACTAAGAGAGCCTTTTCTCCAAGCTCATCATAGACTTGTCCAGGTCTACAATATGGTGGCAGGATGGTGAGGGATGGATCTGATGTATCTAGGACAGACCATCAATGAAAAATTTATGGACCTCTTTACCCAGCTGGATTTGATAGAATTCCCTGAAGTAGTAGGTTAACATCTTAATTACGACTTCCTCAGGGTGGCAGCCCATAATTAGGAAAAGATGTATTTTCACTTTCTGTTTGGAGAAGGATGCAGCTGTGGCTAAAGATTTTAATCCACACCCTGAAAAAATAAAGCATTTTCCCCTCTGTTCATATTACATATCAGGTGGGTGATTGAGTGCTTGTTTACAATTTCTCCCTTCCCAACATTTAGCTCACCCAAATTATATTTTCTTTAACAACACATTTCCTCTTTGCACCTTTTGAAACAAAAAAATATTTTACATCAATGTTTCTCAAGGAAAAGAGAATACAAAAACAAATGGAGGTGGTTCGGACCTCACAGGAATATGAAAATTATCAAGCCCCAAAAAATTAATTTTAATTATGATTTGTAGTAAAATCTTATACAAAATTTAATTTTCACATAAACATTATTTCACAATTTTCAATCATTAGAAAAAAACATTTTACTGTACATTTGGAATTCTTTTATGACAGATACTCAATAACAGATTCTTCAGCTTTTTTATGTACAATACATTAATTCAGTCAATCATGGCTAAACATTAAAGTGGCATTTGATAATCATTTAAATAAAAATATTGTAATTAGAGATTCTTTACTGAGATTCTTATCAAATACCACTGTAACATGTTTTAACATAATTAATTGAATATTTTATATTATAACTTTGAAATTAAGGAAACTACTATTGAATTTTTAAAAGATGTAAAAATCATATTTAAAATTGTCTTACCTCTGATTCTTTAACACTTTCTACTTTAGCAACATAAACTAAATGGCATATTTCTGGTTCAATTGAATTGAACTGAATTCCATTAAAATTTTTATAAAATTCATCAGCTGTTTGCTGTAAGAAAATGTATTGATAAATTTAACATATTATATTACATATAAGCTTTAAAATCTACTACATACAGTAAAATCTCATTTTAATGAATCATTTGGACTGTCATCATCTATTGTTCTGAGAATCCATTATATAACAAACAATGGATTTTCTGCACACCCAGGAAAATATCCATTATTTGAAACAATTTTCATTTTTTAAACCCCCTAAATATAGGAAATACAGTCCCTTGAGATCTCTATCCTTTATTTTAAAGAAGCACATATGTTACAAGATGTACCATTATACCATATGTGTTGTACAACAAAGCTGACAGAAACTACATGGCACAAAAGAGGCAAAGTGCAGTGCTCATTAGCACTTCACCTGACTTTATGATTTCTTAATAAACAAATCCATCTTAATTTTGATGCTGCTTTTCTGCCCATTGAGTACAACAACCACAAGTAACTTCCCTCCAATAATCAATGCACTACAGGAAGGTAACAATTCATGTCTGCAAAGTTAGCAATATAAACCTTGATGATTATGCATGTATTCTGCTCCATACACAATGTATTTTTTTAATTCAGTCCCTGAAAACACCCAAATATTAATTCAACATTGAAAAATATATGATGTTTATAGTAGTTGGGGTTAGAAAAAATCTGCTATTCGAAGTTATAGATCCACTAAAAGGAAGTAAAATTACATTGATTTGGTGGAACCTTGAAAAAAATCTTATTGTGCGATCTTTTAAAATGAGATTCCACTGTATGTATAGTTCTTAATATGACTGAGTTAGTGTGAATACAAAATTATAAAAATATTAGACACAAATATATTAGAAACATAAGATGAAATAAAGATGATCTCTCAAGAAATATTTATATAGCAATAAAAACATTTTAAGGAAAATATTTGCTTATTGTCTCATATATTATAAGCTATTAATACATAATATATATTTATATATAAATGAAATATAATTTACTTGATTTTTGAACTTGAAAAGAACCATGTATTGATTTGGCTTTGATTCACGGATAATCCTCATATGTTCAATATTTTCACTAAAAATTATAACAACAGTAATTGAAAGTATATTCTTCTTAATTTAAAATTATTATAATACAGCATTGACATTCCATTAACCCAGCATCATTGGAACCAATGCAGTGCCAGGTTGTCGAATATGCCAACTTAGACAATGGATTTTTTCTGATTTTTTTCAATTCCCTGGGCACAATTTCACATATAAAACTGTACAAATCTGCCTTTTATGATTGTTTAGCATGCCATTTCAATTTTTCCAAACTATTCCTACCGTTGGTTGGTTTGAAACAAAAACATTCTAATCGTACTGTGTGCTTTGTACACTTTTATCTATATCTAATTTGTATTATATATATCTACTCTATATATCATATATTTAATGTATTTTATTTTTTAAAAATTTTATTATACACAGTTATAGTAAAAGCAAAATGTTCCATCACTGTCAACCAAAACCAAAACTAACACTTTTCAAAGAAATCCTATAAACAGATATGCAACTCTGGATTTTTGGCCTCCTCAGTAAGGGTTTTTAGCATACAGTAAGTTATTATACCTCCGTAAGTCAGAAAGGAAAGAAAATTGATTTTTTGTATATTTTTCTACAATACAATTAAGTAAGAATTGGATAATTAATCTGACTCCATTTTTGTAAATAGTTATTTTGAATTTTTATTTTATTTTTACTTTTAGTTTTAGTGTAAAGGCCAGACTTTTAATTGTGTTTTAATTTATAGGTCTACAATGTTTTTAAATTCATAAACATTCAATGTTTTCAAATTCAATGTTTTTAAATTCATAAATTCTAACTGTAATTTATGAATTGTAGACATTATAGGTCTACAATTCTCACTGTTATCCATTGTTCCTTAATCTTGAGAAGGGTTAGATCAGCGTTTCTCAAAGTGGGCAATAACGCCCCCTTGTGGGCGATGAGTAAATGTAGGGGGCGCTGGAGGCAGGGTATTGAACGATGACCAAAGGCAAAATTGGGGTCACTGAAAGCCGTTCCCTTTCCTCTGTTAAACTGATAAGAGGAAGCATTGCGTTTAATGGTTTCCAGATGTTGAGAACAATGTACGGTAAGGGCACAAAGTGTGAGATTTGTAGAAAAGTTTTTCTAAGAATATTTCCAATCCTTTCTCACACAAGAGAAAATGGGTTAGGGAGCGTTGGGTATAACTTTATGGAACAAAGGAGGCAGTGGATCGAAAAAGTTTGGGAATCACTGAGTTAGATAGATGAAAGCTGAGACCAGATATGGAAAGATTTGGGGCAGGAGGCCTCAATTAACTATATACAAACTTCTGATGCAAACCAGAAGTCATTATTTCAATTTAAAAATTTCCCCCTGAAAGGAGTTAGGTAGATGACTGACATGACTATATTGCTAACAGAAAAATATGACGTACAGGGGCAAGACACTACTAATTTGATGTGGAAAGACATATACAGTAGAACCTTGATTATCCGACCTAATTGGGGACTGGGGTTGGTCGGATAATTGAAAAGTCGGATAACCGAAAAGTATGAAAAAATCCATTATTAGTGTAGTATATTATTATATCCCATGTAATTAGTATATTAGTATATCATTATTAACCTACTTCGCGTTGAAATTTTCATCGATGTTAAGCCTAACAAAAATTTTTTAAAATAATAATCGTCGTATTGTATCGTTAAAAAATTAGAAAATTAAGC
>NW_019384551.1:171768-227406 GCF_000671375.1 Centruroides sculpturatus | reverse complement strand
GTATACAGTTAAAGTTTTAACAAAGTTCGAGCGAATACGTAATTAGCAAAAAAAAAGTTGAAATAAAGTGATTAAACAAACATTATTACGAATATCGTAAATAACAGTTCACAAATGCATATATAGAAATATTTTTTGAAGGGGGAAATGGTGTTCACAATTTGAAATCGATTGGACACACTGTGCTCTAATGCTCGTGTAAACGCGCCCCATCTATCGTAGGATAAATGTACTTTGCGGGATTGTATTAAAAAACTTTCCGAAGTTTTATGGCAATTGTACTATGCCACAAACCTTCGCCGGAGTATATTAAACAACTTCCCAAAGTTTCACGGCAATCGGATAAACGGTGTGATAATGCATGAAGGACAGACAGACACACACACACACATTCATTTTTATATATATAGATTAAAAAATTATTAAAAATATGATTAAAAATTGCAGTCTGGCATTTTGACAATGTCACAATAAATAATTGCTTGTTATTATTTTTAGTTTTAATTAACTGGCTGTCTAGTTGCATATAAATACAGACGAATACCCAATGCCCCCTCAAAGGTGAGCTGCCAGCTTATTGGATTTGCCGACATACTGGATGCAGTGTTAATGGAATTTCACTGTATATATATTATATATATGTTAAAAAATATATCTATTTATTTATATATATCATTAAATCAGAAAAAATCTATAGAGTTGTATTTTAATACAACTGTTTAAATAAAACATTTTAACATAAATCTACATTTGTTTTCTAATCTATTTTATAATTATTTCACTTCCTTAAAAATTTTTCCAATTAGAGCTTGATTCATTTTTATTAAATAAACTTCTCTAAATAAACATAACAAATAAATAAACAAGTATATGATTTTAACTTTCAGTAATCTGTAATCAAAAAGGTATGTTTTGGAAAACATGACCTTATTTGTTTGTTTATAAAATTGTTGTAACTTGTAAACTTTTATTTTAGTTGGCTGAAGAGGGGCAAGGAATGCCCAAAATACGTAAAAATACAATGAACACGTATCAACTGAATAAAATTTGCCAAGTGTCTGAATAAATACAATAATTGATTTGTGTTCAAATTACTAAAAATTACTGGCTCAGTTTCAAAAATACCAAAGCAAGAATAATTCTTCATATTGAGAAATGAAAGTCATAAATATGAAATTATATAAATAATTCTGAAGTTCTACCACCATTTCCAAAATTTCCAATAGAGTTGTTATAAGATATAAAAAAAAAAAAATATGTAACTGCTCTGAATTTTATGAAATTCATAAATATGAAATAATGGAAAATTTATTTATTGCATGTCCTCAATTAATCTCCAGGATTTAAATAAATATTGTTTTTGAATGAACCTCAAAGAATAAAGGTACCATTAAAAACAAAACCCTGGGTTGAAAAGCATGGAAATATGCACTGTATAAATTAACATCTTAATACCCTCAGCCATCTGGTTCAGATGATGAGTATGAACCAGGAGAGGGTAATCAAAATCCTGATGTTGACAATGACATTGAAACAGATTTAAATGACAATGTAACAACCGAATTGGAAGATGCTGAATTGGGTTAACTATGAAAATACAGTAGAGCGTCGTTTATCCGAAAGCTGGTTATCCAAAACATCCGTTATCCGAAAGCATTCCAGACGGCAAATTTAAATTTTCGTTAGTGCTGTGGTGCTTCAATCTTTGGCTATTTCTTGGGCTACTCAAATATTTTACGTTTTTGATACTAAATTAACTTCTGAAGTATAATTTTTTATTGTTTTTATATTTTTCAATAAATTTATTTTGTTTGTACAAAATAAAAAAATAATTTTTAACGATACAATAGTCTTTGTTAGGCTTAACATCAATGAAAATTCAATGCGAAGCGACACGCAACGGAGAGAAATTTTAACATGGGATAAATTAATATATTTTTTCGTGCATGATTCGTTATCCAAAAAATAAGTTATCCGAACCACTCCAGTTCCCAATTTATTCGGATAAACGACGCTCTACTGTAATAATTACAGGTATGTCTTGATTAATGCAGTTAACTAATACCTCAATGCTACCGCATTAAAATTGTATTAATCAAATATAGTATCTATGTTAAGTAAAGAGAGCTGGTAAAGCTGTGTTAATTAACAGTCTCAACCATCTTATAACAGTATTTTAAATATTGTAGGTGTAACCTTAAATTATGATAATTAAGGTATTCTTTTCAATTTTTACTCATTCATCTCCTGTTGCAAGGTAATAAACCTCAGCCTTGAAAAACCCCGGGTCTTCAAATAAACCCAGGGGATACATACATTCTGAAAATAATCCTCCTAGGTTTAATCAAGGAAATATGATAAATATTATATATTTCATAAGATTGAAATATTTCTTTTCATAACATTAAAAATAATGATTATAGACTCTGCTTATTTGATAGCTGACATTTTTTGTTCTTTTAAATAAATTATATTTTTTTAACATTTATAATGATACTCTGAAAAAGATATCTATCTCAATTAAAACTAGCAAAAGAAAAAAGAAATCTAATTTCAAATTTAATTTACTTGTAATCTGAAATATATAATGAAACTTGCATGAAATAATTTATAAAAAATGACATTAATTTTTTCAAAATTCATCTGCAATAAAAATGATTTTAAAAAAGTCATTTTTCTTTAAAAATCAGTACTATATCAATACATTGGTTCCATATCTTGTGAATAACCATAATAAAATTTAGATATATTCAACATTATCATCACATATCCTAGTCATCAGTTAAGCTGAATCCTATATGATATGAGCATAACAATAACTTATTTCTAAAATAAACTAATAAATATGTATTATATTATTTCAAAAAATAAAATAGTTTTTTCCTATTGTTTCTGAAATGTGATAATCATTGTTGTGTGTTGTTTGTGTTTGTGTGTTTGTGTGTCTATCAAACCAACAGTTAAATTTATGAAAATATTTTGCAACAAATGATTAATTTTCCTTTGATATCTGTTTATGATTTAAATCCCTAAATCTTGCAATCTTTGGCAGATAAAAAAAAATTAACTTTTATGAAGCATAAGAAAAATTAAAAAGGATTAAATATGGAAACTGTATAAGCTAGAAAATAGGTTCAAGGTTCAGTCAGTTTATTATTTTGACAGTTGCCTATTCAAGAATTTTGTCACTACATTGTCAATATTTAATGACACTATTAATTTGAAAAATACTAGTTTTGCGTTTAAATATGTGACATTATAACTATGATTATTAGAACTGTTTGTTGGCATAAAAAAATATTCAATTATCATCGTGATATATTCAAGCCAAAAAACAATTATCTATATTTTTATATAATCAGACATTCATAAAGTGTAAAAACATTTGAATTACTTTTCACAATGCAGCTGACTTGAATTTTGTATACCATTATTTTTCAGACAAATATTTGTTGCTATAATTTATCATTATTCTGTATTAAAACTTCAATAAGAAATATATAAAACTTCCAATTTAAATTTCAATGTAAATTTTCTTGATAAAACCAACGTATTTAAAATGAACCAACTGCTGCACAAAATAAATTATTCTATTCTATCAGAACACAATTCTTCCTATTTGTGTGAATGAGTAAATTATATAAATTTTAAGATTATTTTGGTAATAATAATTTCACTTACTTGACAGGTGCTGTAAACTGTAAAAGATCATGAGTTGTCATAGCACCTGGGACAGCTAAAATACATAACATTTCACTTCTTTCTGCTTCTTCAGCTAAAGGAGTCCTTTGGCTTTAAAAATTGAATAATACATTTACTACTACTTATGGTAAAGAAAATTATAAATAATTAAAAAATAAAAAATAGCTTAATTATTTTTCTGTTAATCTGATGTAGAAAGTTATATTCTGTTTGCACTTATACAGCTAAAAATTTAATATGAAATGAAAAAGTTATTGTTTCATTTGTAAGGTAGACAACAATTAATAATATTAAAGTCATGCTTTTTAAAGTGAAATGTAAGATAAAATTATTAGAGTAAGACAATGGATTTCTAAGTTTATTAATATTAAAAATATACATACTTTTCTTTATAAAGATGTAGAATTCCTTTTGTGACCTCTACAAAATGATTTCCAGAATAAAATGGAATTTGAGTAGGAAATAATCCTCTAGATCGGTGTTCTGAGATATTTGCACTATTATCTGATAATGCAGGTGATGTTTCTTTTTGCATTTCTAAATGTAAATCACAACATGGAGGTGATGATTCTTTTAGACTCACGCTTCTTTTTAATTTATTCAATGACGATGAAGAATCAGACAACTCTTCATTTCTACACAATTCTTTTTGTTGTAGTTCCTTTGAAGAACCATCTTTAGTACAAGGTTGATTTTCTGAACTATCTTTACTTACATGAAAAACTTGTTGTTTCTTGTCATTAAAATCAAGCTGTTCTGCTGTATTCTTTCCTCCAGCTCGTTTTTTCCTGATAGGAGGCATTGGCATATTTACATTTTTAACTTCTTCTATGCTATTGATATCAGACTGCTTTTGTTTTACTTCACAACTGATTTTTTCTTCTTTTTCTATAATTTTAGCTACATTGTCATTCTTGTCAAAATTTGTATCATTTTCTAAAGTAGGCAGAGTATCCTTGCTAGCATTCATCAGTGCTGTATTANAGAGATCTAGACAGCAATGATGAGTGAATTATTTTAAATAAGCATTTAGAATTCTACACATTTGAAATAATTTTTATTATCATGATTTCAATAGAAAAATAGTAATCTATTTTTCTACTGAAATCATTCTAAATTATTTTTATATTATCATATTCATATGAAATTCATCTAATAACGAATTTCATATCATTGAGAATAAATTTAAAGGAAATTTATAAATATTTAATGAAATAACTACAAGATGATAATCAAATTATTTTTTTAAAGTTATCATTATATTTTTATCTTATAGTTCTAATATACTAAATAATAAATCTATTCTTATTAATAATTTTATAATCTTAATAATAATAATAATTGAAGTTTAGACTATTTACAAAAAGTCTAATTAACTTTTCGAGTCCATGTTTATCCCTTATACACCACCACAGAAGTAACAGTTTTAAAATTGCTTTGAAGAACACTTCTTAAACACAGGTAAAAATTTAGTAGAAAACTTCACAATGTTAAAAAAGATCAAGTGTCAGCCTTTTCTTGTAGGTTCTGACACTTTTACAATTAAAACCACAAAGAATTCTTCACACCATTATTTTTATCCACTTTTAAAAAACGTACTACCACTAGAGGGCCAGAAGCAGTTTTTAAAAAGTGGATAAAAATAATGGTGTGAAGAATTCTTTGTGGTTTTAATTGTAAAAGTGTCAGAACCTACAAGAAAAGGCTGACACTTGATCTTTTTTAACATTGTGAAGTTTTCTACTAAATTTTTACCTGTGTTTAAGAAGTGTTCTTCAAAGCAATTTTAAAACTGTTACTTCTGTGGTGGTGTATAAGGGATAAACATGGACTCGAAAAGTTAATTAGACTTTTTGTAAATAGTCTAAACTTCAATTATTATTATTATTAAGATTATAAAATTATTAATAAGAATAGATTTATTATTTAGTATATTAGAACTATAAGATAAAAATATAATGATAACTTTAAAAAAATAATTTGATTATCATCTTGTAGTTATTTCATTAAATATTTATAAATTTCCTTTAAATTTATTCTCAATGATATGAAATTCGTTATTAGATGAATTTCATATGAATATGATAATATAAAAATAATTTAGAATGATTTCAGTAGAAAAATAGATTACTATTTTTCTATTGAAATCATGACAATAAAAATTATTTCAAATGTGTAGAATTCTAAATGCTTATTTAAAATAATTCACTCATCATTGCTGTCTAGATCTCTGTATTATTTTTAATTTAACAGACATATATATTTTTTTTCTAACTCTTTCCGCCCTGTGGGCACTAAGAGGGCCTCTTTTTGCAAGCTCATTATGGGTTCGGCCAGGCCCACAATGGGGCTGCTGGGTGGTGAGGGATGGAGCCCAACATATCCGAATGGACCATCCCCCGAAAAATTCCTGGGGATTTTTCGACCCATTCAGTTTCAAACCCAGGTCCCCCAGAGCGGTGGGCTGCCACCTTGACTGCTTGTCATTTTAACAGATATTAAAAACATATACAGTACTTATATTTTATATACATATTACTAAAATGTTTAAATTTTAGATAAGAAAGAGTTTTGGGAAATGCTTTAATTTCCTTTAAAAAGAAATGGAAACAGAAAAACAAAAGAAAATATTTCACTATATACTGTATATGTGTGTACTTTAACAATTAAAGACAATGAAAAATTTATTATTAGCATTCCAGCTATTAATAACCTTACTGAAAATCTCCTGAAAATGATAATGAAAACAAGAATGATATATAAAAAAAATTTCTTCACATGAAAGATTATTTATATTTAAAAGTTTTCCCTAAAATAATAAAAAATTTAAGAAAATAAAATTACTAATCATTATACCTCTCAATACTGTAATGAAAATATAGTAGATTCCACTTAATTGGGCCACAATGAATAGATTATTTGGTCCAATTATCCATTTGTTATCATAATTGAAAAAAACACTTTTTCCACAGTAGTATAACAGGTATAATAATATATAAAAAATAAAAAATGTTTATTAAAAAATTAATTAAAGAAAGAGCATTTATTTTTATTACAATTTTTGAAAAACACCAGAAGTAATGGTGAGCAAACATGAGAGAACACTACCATTTACCCACAAGGTGTTGTCAGGGTCACTGGCATATGTGGTTATGTTCAATTTTATTAATCCAATATACATCCAAATATAGGTTTGTATAGATCAAAAAATAGCAACAAGATAAAGCATAAAAGATATACCATTTTAAATTTTTTAATAATCCAAACCAGTTATAAGTAGCCTGACTTTGCAACCTACATTGTCTTTCACTAGAAATATGTCTAGGTGGCAAGTAGCTAAGTAAGCAAACAAATGGTACAATCTGTTACATATGAAACAGATTATGCCATTGGTTTGTTTACTTAACTGCTTGCTACAGTTTCTTCTAGAAACCTCCTGTAGCATTCAAACTGGATAACTGAACCAGATTAAGCAGACACCAAAACTACTTTGTGTCTGTTCCAACTGAACGTTTTAAGTCTAGCAAATTTGAGAATATTTTAGATTATCATTTTCTACTTTAAATCCATATATAGCACAAAATTTTGATAATTGAAATAACTGCAATTCAACTTTAGGTACACTGTATACAGTTTGCTGTTCAATTATAATTGTCACTGTCCGAGTAACAAGCTGCTTCAATTAACTAGTGCCAATTAAGTACAATCAACTGCATTAAAAAACTTGTGGGTCAATATACATATAAACATCCCAAAGCCCAATATTTTAGTAATATGCTAAATAATTGCTGTATTAAATTGGGATACTTTACTGCTGATACATCTGTGCAGTAAGAGTTGCTAGTTGAGTCCCATTCCAGGTCATTCTTTTTTCCAGAATATTCTAATTTATTTATTAAATATATGAAAAATATTACAATATTTTGAAGCACTTAATCACTTAATCTTCATTTAGAAGAAACACTTTGCATTCTGTCCTTCTAAAACCTTCAAGAACAACAGTCTCTACAGGAGGAGTCAACCTTTTTTATTGAGGCTTCTCGTCCACCTTGGTATGTAAAAACTTTTAAAATACAGTTCCTAGGTGATGGTCCAATCACAATAAATTATTTTTAAAAAGTATATTACAATTAATACTTTGTATTAATTGTAATATACTTTTTAAAAATAATTTACAATTAATACTTTGTATTAATTGTAATATACTTTTTATTTATTAAATATTAATTTAATTATGAACATTAAATTTAATAAGAGATGGCACATAGCATCTATCTCTATTACCAAAATTATTTAGAATTTAATTTAAAATAATAGCAGTGAAGTACAGATTTAATCCAGCAATCATTTAGCATATTACTTGTGGGTCAAAAGATATAAAAGGTAAAATCTAATTACCATATTTATTCACATATAGGACAAGATGTGACTTTAAAGATCAAAATAAAGAAAATTAGATTTATTAATACAATTCTAATTTTATTTCATTTAACCACAAGTAAAATATCAAATTAATGTAAATGCACACATTGTCCCGCAAAAATTACTGGCATTTTAACTTTAAGGAAAAGTGTCGTAAAATCAACAACAAAATTTGTTCATGTAAAGCTGGACAATCGGGAATCTCTTTTTGCCAGTCGGGAATTCTTAACAGTTGAGTCCACTCTCTGTTGATTACACTTATGAACTTCTCCGAATTCTGATTTCTGAATAATCATCTGTTTTCACTTGGGAATGGATTAAAACTTATATTGAGCTCCCATGTGATTTTGAAATTTCAATCTGGAATTCAATTCAAAAGCTTTGCTTTTCCTATCGCTATTCATCTGTACTCTTGACAATATACAAGAACAATTCAAACAACCATATAAAATACTATATTTTTTACATATAAGAGGGTAAGCATCTGGTAAAAAATGCAAATACACAGTTCACAAAAATTATAATCTTTCACTCATGCAGATAGGACAACCTAGGAATTTGAAGCTGTAATAAATGAATAAAAACTTCATCTCATATGCAAGTAAATATGGTATTATACATTAAATACAGTAAGACCCTGCTTAACGCTGTCTCAATTAATGCTGATTTGATATAATGCAGCCTGCTTGAAGCCTAAAAAAAGGTCAAAATTTACACTTATTCAAATTATCGTGGCAATTCATTGATTCGTATATAATATGATTATTCCTGAACATGAAAACAATCAGCAAAAGGTGGCAATTTGTCGTAGCACTGTACTTTCCTTAAATCTATGTTGCTTTGGTGCAATTTTTGAAAAAATATAACATCATGGATGTCATAGGCAATATCAACTTTGCCTGACAAGAAATAAATGATAAATGCATGAATGAAGTGTAGAAGAAATTATTGCCGAAGGTATCCAAGAATTCTCAACAAGAAGAGCCTATTGTATCATTAGGTTGACCAAATTGCCAACCTAATCAATACATCAGGACTAGAAGATGTAGACAAGCAGGATATTGAACAGTTACTTCAGGTTTATGGTGAGAGTCTTATCTTCAAGAACTGGCAGAACAAGGAATTCATGTAGAACTTGAAAATAGTGATTCTGAAAACCTTCAAGAACCAAAAGAATTTCTCTACAGATTTCCTTAGTAAAAGTTTAGTAACGATAACCAAAATCGTGGTCGATCAAATTGTAGTGAATGATCGATTTTGAAAGGAGTGCAAAAGTGAGACAAGGTGTTTTGGATGTGATCTCCTGCTACCGAAATTTGCTTAAGGAAAGAAAAAAAAAGTGACAAATGAAACTACACAACTTTATTGCAAAATACAAGAATTTCAGAAGAGCCAGGACCTTCATCACAAAATATGAACTTTATATTTCTGTGTGCATATGTTTGTGTGTTATTTAACATATATTATTATGCAAATTAATATAAAAATAACTGAAAATTAAAGTAAAATCTGTTTATTTTTGGTCACATGTTCTTCTTTCCCTATTTACTCTGTGTTAAAATGACCTTGTTTAATGCTTTTTCATTTAGTGCTTTGTTGTCTAGGAATTTATCCCATGCTTTATGCAGGGTCTTACTGTATATTAATTAGGAAAGTTATAGTTATAATAATTATAATCATAACAACTTTTTATTTTATTGCTTATACAGTACAGCAGTTCACTAATCCAGCACCTAAAGGATCAGTGGTGCAAAGACAGAATTATGGCATGTTTTCTCTACATAAAACTAAAATGTTTTATTAAATAAAAATAATTTATCCTGTTATTAACTCATAACTGTAAAACTTCACAGCTTTGAAAACAAGAAAAAAGCCAATCATTATTATTAAAAACTTCTGTATAATCCATGTACAAAAGTATAAATTTATCCTTTAATAAATTTTCCAAACTTTATAAAATATTAATAAACTGGGAAAAAAGTTTCAGAAATTAGAAATTGCTTTGTTATGCGATCAAAATTATTAAAATGAAAAATGATAAATAATACCATTTGAATTAATATTAAGTTACTTATCTTTTTTGGTTCTTTGTTATCATTTTTTTCATCAGTTCATTAATATCTGTCCTCAAATTGAAAGTGTAAATTGTGAGAGAGTTAAAATATTCCAAAAATTTTTTATCAATGTTAGATTATTCAGAGTATTAGGTTTTCTCTCAAACTTATAATACTGCATAATTAATACAGCAGTTTTAAAATTAAAAAATACAATTGATATTGTTGTATGCTTGTATATTTTAAGTGCTATAATTTTGAGAAAATTTTATGTATGTTTGGATTTTGTGAAATTTTGGATCCTGAAAATATTCTGCATCTCCTTTTCATAAGTTGCATCGTACCACAATACTTTTTGCTGCCTGCAGACAGCTATACTTGATCAGCCAAACTGTCAGCAAACAAAATTAACAAGGTAACCAAGGAAACAAATTCCCTGACTTTTTCCAAACACTAATGAAAATCCCTGACTTTCCAGATGTGTTAGAACCCTGTATTTCTCTCTTTCCTTCCGAATGTGGCATCATATGACTAATAGAATCTAGCATGATAGACCACACATTAAACAACACATATGATGAACTTCATTTTTCCAGTTGGATCTATGAAACAGACACCCTTAACTATATAAAAAAACCACCAAAACAATTGTAACTAAACAAAAAATAAGAAACAATAGTCAAGTTCACTTTCAGTTCACTCTCAGAAGATTATAATCAAACAATTTCAGATTATCATGTGCCAATTATTTGTAAAACTGTATTATTCCAATTATATTAGTAACTTTAATATTAGATAAATTTCCAATATAAAATTAAATTAAATTTCTAATATAAAATTTCCAATTAAACTTTAGTTTAATTCAAATGCTAAAACAGTAAGATCATAAGAATTTGAAGTAAACATACCAACATCATCAAATGTTTCAATAGTTATTTCGTGTAATTCTCTCCATCCGCGGTATTTCTTTTTCCATGAATCAGGGTCTTTTTCTTTTTTCTCTGCCTGCTGGTCACTTGAAAGTGGTTGGTCAATTGCATTAGCACTGTTATCTTCAGGATTTTCAGTAGGTGTATCAACTGATGGAACCGATTCCTTGATTTTTTGCTGTTCAGCAGAATGCATTATTCTTTCCAATTTTGGTGCTAAAAATTAAATATTTTAAGAGAATATTCAATACAGCATAAAGTATTGTATTTGCATTAATACTTCTATAATATTAAATATAAAAGTGTAATATTACTTCTTATATTGCATTGATATTTATTTGTATGTAAATAAGCTTTATAATTACAATAACCCAATGTATCTGTTCTTTTTACATTTCCAAAAAATCCACATACAAGAAGATATTGTCCTTATGGAAAAATGAAACATTGGTTTCAGATCTTAAAAACCAGTAAAAATAATGCAATAAACTAATCAATATAATAGGATGTGTTTAAATAATTTTAGTTAATAAATCAGAGAAAGAACAGTTGTAACTTATCTGCAAAATTGTAAAAAGTTATTCCATACTGAAAGAAATGCAATCATAAAACTTCAAATTAAATTTTTCTCTGACTCCCTCAGTCATGAGATAAAGTTAGAATAAAAGACTGATTGTTGCCATACATATTCAAATAAGCTATAAAAAAACAGTCAAATCTTAAATGATAATCAAAAATCAGAAGTACAGGACTTTGTGACCTAAAGGAAGGCAAGAGAAAAGTATATGGGATCAGACCCAAGAGATCTTTCTTGACTATTATGTTTACTGACTATAATGAAACTAAATTCATATGAAATTATTGAATTTGTTAAAGAAACAATTTACATTACAAAAACTTACATTTATTACTAGTGCACGAATGCAAAGAACTTGTGTTTATTTTTATCTAATAAATAAATTGTTCAAAAAACACAAAGATCAAAGTTTTTGAAAATAATTTAATATGCAAATTTAAGTAAAATTTTAAATAATTATTGCTGTGATACAACATTCATTATGCCAAAATTTAAAATTATAATAAATTTCATACTTTTCTATTTCAAATTTGTAAACTTAATTTTATGAAAAATTCTGAAGTTTTGAACTGTTTTTCCCAAGAGACAAGACAAGGAAAATTTTGAAGTTTCCTGGAAATTTTAACATGGGAATTCCCAAATCAAACTCCTAGTGTCAACACATCATGTCCAGTCAACTTTACTACTTATAATCAAATTGTTTACAACTCAAAAGTGGCTTAATTAATTATGTTGATTAACAGACATCCACCACCACCACCGGACATGTGCCAGGTGAGCATTGCTCGTTGTCAGTTGATTCATCCAACTGAAACACAACAAATAAGCCTACTGATTCTGACAATATAATATCAACTCACATTTCACATCATTTGTTTTTGACATTGAACAATATCATTCAAAAGAACTATCTTTATTAATTTCCATTTTTTGCCTTTTCCTTAAGCATTAAAAATTAGTTTGGCATTTATCAGTTTTTCTGCTATAATATGCTCTTTTCCAGTCCATGCTATAAACAGCAATGTTCTATAGCAGCGTTTCTCAACCGCTGGTCTGCGGAGAATTTTTACCACTCTGCATTAAAAAACTTTCTTTTTGTCAAGGGTTTTTATTTATTAATAATTACAATTAAAAACAACAATAAAAATTATACTTTTAGTAAATACTATTAATTTAATTTTTTAGTAATCATAAGACTGATTTTTTATTCTCTGCTATATGCAATATTTTTACGATATTATCATGGTTTTCTGTGATTTTTGTCAAAGATTTATGTATATAAAATAATAATAATTTTACAATTTACTTCTGTAGTAATTCTTTAATATCTAGTAAAAGTTTTTGTTAAAACACCACCGGTCCGCGAAATTTTTTTCACAAATTTTACCGGTTTGTGGGCCAAAAAAGGTTGAGAAACGTTGCTCTATAGGACACCTCCATAGCATTAGTGTTTTCACTATCAGAAGCACTTTTTATTTATGACCTTTTTATTCTGTATCAACTTTTTGTATTTGCTTATAGAGAACTTAAGTATTATGATGTATTAGTATACATTTGGACTCAAAACATAATTTAATCTGTTTCTCTGCTTTTTCGGTTAAAACTTCATAACTTAAAACACAACTTGGTTCATGTTTTTTTATTATTTGTCTAAAAAAAAATTATCTTCAAGTAATCACTCTCAAGTAAATCGTCTGGAGTAATGCTACTCACAAAAGCGAGTAGCACTTTCTAGATAAAGATGACAATTAAATCATGTGTCTAGATAAAGATGTTTAAATTGAAGCATGATAAATTAATCATATTTCTAAAGATGACAATTAAAGCAATAGCAAAGTTTTGCTATTGCTTTAATTGTCATCTTTATCTAAAAGCAAATATAAACATTACATCAAGCATATCTTTCATTCTTTGCATAATTTGTATTTATTTATATTTTCATTTCTTTACTGCATCTTACACTTGCTTAATCTGTATATTAAAATCTCAGATTTAAACCAGTGATCCAAACAACTTTCCTCTTTTGACTGATTCAGTGTCACAATTTCAACATCAAAATCAAAGTAAATACAGTAAAACCTGTCTATGGCGACCACCCACGGTTCTTTTAAAAAGTGGTCTTTTAGACAGGTGGTCGTCCAATACAGGTGGTCCTGTAATAACGTATTTCCGTACGTATTTTGCGCACTTTTTAGCCATTTCTACTAAACAAAACTCGAGGTGAGCAAAAATAAGCGAATTTTTTCAACGATAGGGCTATATTGGTATTGTATTTTATTTTAAAGATTAATACAATACTCGCATTTTCTCGATTATAATGCACACTTTCTTTTTTCCCACTTAATTAATTCGACTCGGTTTTTTTCGTTCTCTCCTCAGTTACGTGTATTATGTCATCAATATACAAGCGCGTCCTACCTCTCCATCACTTTGCTTTTGGTTTTCGTTAGTTTAATCATATTTTAACTTTAAAAATACTGTATTTTTTAATATTTGATATTTTCTTAATTAATTAAGTACAATAAGAAAAATTATTAATAATAAAACGATTTTATTAATTTTTTCGTTGTACGATTTCATTACAATCGCGGAATCGAAAAAGGAAGTAAAACTGATTTTTGCATTAATGCGTTTATTGTTTTTTGAATATTTTGCCTGCGAAAATTACTTGGATATTATTTTTCTAAAAATATCGCGAAAATAAGGTAGGTTGATACAGGAACTATTTATTGCACGTGTACTGTATATGAGCTTCAAAATAAATAAATAAAAATAGATTTTATCAAACGATGAGATCAGCTGATTAATTGTATCGTGTACAATATTTTACATCCCCAAGGAAAATACTGTAGGTCTACGGTAAAATCAATTTCGTTTTCCCACAGTTAAAATTCGCCGCTAATTGCTGTTGTGATAACTTTAATTAATTAATAATACGATCTTCTAACGACAGTACATTTCTTTCGTTTTTCGGACATTTTCCAACAAACTGAAATGAATTTTCTTTGTTGCTAGACTAATTTATTAACACCTGCACCTAATTTCGAGGGTGGGAGAAGTGCCCTGGATGGGTTCGAACAAGCGTTTAGACTAATTTATTATATTAGGAGGGAAAACGTTGTTGAGATGGGTTCTTACAATAGTTTAGACCAGATACATTCGCGAAAGTGGTCGCTTATTACAAGTGTTGTATGTTGTTTCGGACCAAAACTCGATGCCCGCGGTCGCGTTACACAGGTGGTCGTTTAATACAGGTAACTTATACGAAGACTCTATGGATAAACTATTCCGTGCCAGAAATTTTTGCCCATTTTGACAGGTGCCCGTCGAATGCAGGTGGTCGCCTAAGCAGTTTTCACTGTATATGAATGTAAGGAAAACTGTGTTATTATTATACAGGTTATAGAGTAGACAATGATTAAAGAGTATATGTGAGGTAACTAAATAAATGATGTTGTTTTTGATATGTGAATAAAAGTGTTTGTATTTTTTGTTTAAAATAATTTTATTCATCAAAATATTTACTTTCACATTCAATTACACTTTCTGAACAAGAGGGTAGTCTGAAAATACCTTTTTATAAATAATTTGAATGACTCCCAAAAAAAAATCTACGTTCATCACAAGTACTTGAATGTTGGTCAAACCCTCACAGAAGATCTGTACAATGAGCAGCTACAGAGTACAGTAATACCCCAAACTTATGCGATAGGTGAGACCTAACGATAACTGCGTAAGTCAAATTCGCGTAAGTCGGGGTATAATTTCGTAATTTGTGTAAAACACAAATCGGATGTATGATGTATGTAAGCTAATAAATGTTCTCGTTAATCTTATCTTGTCTTTTGATTCGTTCACGGTTAGAAGAAATTACCACATAAAGTCTCTCGAGTCTCCATAGATATAAAAAACACAGAAATAAATAACACAAAATAAATTGTGGCTATGTGTCGATTCCGCGCGACATGTCTGAACATGTAAGCCGAACAATAGTGTAGGGCAGGGGTCGGCAACCTGCAGCTCACGAGCCACATGCGGCTCTTTGGATGTGAAGCTGCGACTCTTTAGTTCCATGCACAAATATTTATTTTATCAAAAAAAACATTTAAAAATCGTTTGAATCGATTAACGAGGATTAGGCACCGATTCTATCTCTCAGCCACTTGTACTCGCTATTCACCGCACCCCCCAGTGACATGCATCGTCACTGTCGTCAGTCTGTCAGAAGCTCTCGAATGACGCCGTCGTCGGATGTTTCTATTATCTAATTTGTTGTGAAAAACACTACTTATATATGAATAAATAGATATTTTTTCTTATGAATAAATAGATTAGTTTTTTATCAAAAAACTTTATTTATGCAAGTACTATTTATTGTTGGCAAGAAAAAATTTTGTGGCTCTTTAAAAACTTTGAAATTTTGTAAATTGTAATTTTGGCTCTTCCGACTCAAAAGGTTGCCGACCCCTGGTGTAGGGGATTGAGTAATCAAGAGTTGCTTGGCACTCAAACAAAAGATGAATCGACGAGATTTGAAAATCGTGTAACTCCGGGTTCGTGTAAGTTGGGGTAGCGTAAGTCGAGGTATTACTGTACATGACAAATTAAGGCTAAAACAGCCACCTTTAGCAAATCAAGGTGTTTTTGTTTTTATAAGCTAACACTCATCCACACATTCCAGCAATTACAATAAACAAAATAATGCAATTGAAATGGAAACTTTATCTTATTCTTCCTATTCTACTGGTTTATCTCTGTCGGATTACCAAAATTTTGTAATCTTTGGATTGTGGCCGTCAGCCATATCATTGTATATATTTTAGGCTTAGTATTTCCTTTGTTCTTTGTCTTGACTATCCTAGAACTTTCTATCTTAATCCTTCTTCCCTCGGGTGGATTCACCAGTTCTCGGAACGAATGTTGGGAAACAAAAGAATTAACAACTCACTGGAGAATCGAAAGAGCAGACAAGCTCAGATTTGGTGGAGACCTCGTGGTGACAAGAGGTGCTACTGAGTTGTGCTCGGGATTGCAGCCAGGGCAATCAGAGGCAACTATGGACATTTTTCATAAGAATATCGGAGAACTGTACTCAACATCTTGAGGGTTTAACCTTAGTAGTGGCCCCAGTTTATGAGAATAATGAGAGAAAGTAGATTCATGAAACTATGGTGCCAAAGACAAAGATCTTCCAGCATTAAGAAGGCCAGTGTGATTACCGTATGAAGATTGTCCATGCAAGGTGGACCACTGTTCAATTGTTACACATGCAAATTGAAAGCCTGTGAGTTGGGATCGGCATTTTAGGTATGCTACAATATTATGTTGTATATGAGTAAAAGTAGGAGAGAAAAAATTAAACACTTATCTTCTAGCATAAATATTTTGGTAATATACTATTATAGATTTAATAATAATGTAGATTTTTCATTATAGATACAACAGTTTCATTTAGAAACAATTTTAATATAGAATCACATCAAATAATCATTAATGTTATTTATTATAGATCCTATGAAAAAGAATAATGTTATAATTTCAGTTATACTGTTATCACAGTTTTGACATCAATTTAAAAATGATTTATTTATTTATTTGTTTTATTTATTTATAATAAATTTTATTTATTATAAATAAATAACAGCTAGAATTTTAATTCAAATTAATAATTAAAATTACAACTTATTTTTAAAATTTCAGTAAAACAAAAAATGTGTACCAAGCACAAGCATTCTAGGTGAAACTTTTTTGTTTTCTCTCATTGAAAATACCTTTTACTTTTTTGTTTTTGAATTATTGATTGAAACAAAAAACTTTTAAAAGGTATAATTTTTTTTTTTCAGTTCAAAAGAAGTTCACTTTAGGTATCAACATTGGAGACAATGATACGTCACACACTCCAGTTGTTACTACCAAAAACAAGCACCTGGCAGAGATTAGTTCAAAGGTGGGAACAGTGCCAGCAGCAGATATGGATGATATGGATGACTAATTACTTCCATGACTCATTTTTGTCATTTTGAATAAGTTTTACTTATATGACTATTTTAATCAAATATCAGAAAAAATGTTTCATTTATAGATGATCATTATCTTTGCAATACATTTTAAACCATGGTTCAGCTAGCCATTACATAATGTTATATAAAAAACATGAATTTGAAAAGTTTCATAACACATTCATTGATATGTAAATTTCAATCATACCAATTAATTAAAAGTTTTTCTTTTTTTTGTGATAATTACTGCATTTTGTATAAAATGACTTTTTAAAGCTGATATTTTAAAAGTTAGGACAATGTAAAATACTATTGAAAATGACATGTAAAACAAAGAAAATATCCTTTATTACTAATCTATATATTAATTTGATAAGCCTGATATACTGTTCATCTTTGTTTGAGTGAGTAAATGAGGGTACAAACATGATTCAGGTGTCAAAATAAAGAGCTCTTATCCTATAGATGAGTCTACTGCAATAAGAAAAAAAATTTACTACTGTTTGAGGATGGTGGAGTGGGAAAGGTACAATGTTAGATCTATGGGATAAACATGTTTGGCACTCTTGAGCCATTTAGCCAGTGGTGTAGCGTGGGTGTCGGTCACCTGGGGCGGAGAAAAATTTCGCTGCCCCTAAATTTGGTATCTCCATTTAAAAAACTAAAATTCAGTTTCGTCACAGAATACGTAATGAAAAATTCTGTGCTCATTTCAATCGGACCAACAAAAATATGAAATGAAATGGTTCAAATTTTTACAAGATATTATTATTATTTATTGTGAAATTTTGCCGCCCCCACTATGCTACACCACTGCATTTAGCAATTTAGTTTTTTTTTTATCCATTAGAACAACTCATTGCCCACCCTTATACTGAACTCCTTGTTTTGCTAATTTACATATTAAGATTTTATGCATTAATTTTTTAACATGAATAAATCTAAACACTTACACTATCTATTTAAATATTAAAATAAAATTAAGAATCACTTTTATTTTTGAATTAAACTATTTTAAGTTTTTAGAATCTGTAATAAAAAAGTATGTACAGTAGAACCTCGATTATCCGGACCTCTATTATCCGGATTTTCGATTATCCGGATTGTTCAAATAAACAAAAATTTTACGAATTTGCTGATTTGCACTTGGCGAATTACGACATTGTTTATGTACGTGATGGAATGCATAACATTTCTTGTTTCAACAATGTCTCACCCGACACAGTGGTCGTAAACTCTTAAATATATTTTACGTCGTAATAAAAATATAACTTTCATACGTATTTATAAATAATTTATACTCAAATTACATCATTTCTATAACCAAGGGCGGCGTATGGGCAACATGGGCCACCCAAAGGGCCTCGCGCCTCGAAGGTTTATGCATTACTTAAAAGCCGCGAACGCGACGAAAAAATTTTACTCGTCATAAAACAATAAATAGTTTGTCAAACTTTTATTCATAAAAATGCAGTTTCAACTGCTTTTTATTTTATAAAATCTGTCTTCTTGAGCCGCCAGAGGGCCTTTTAAACAACAGCTAATCTGTTAGCGCTGGTCAGTAGTAGTCCAAATTCAATAAAACATTTGTTTCTTGAAAATTTGATCACAATTCAAATACAGTATTTATTTTTAATATTACCAATATGTCATCGAAAAGAAAATGTGTTGTATTATCATTAAAAGACAAATTAAAGTATTTGTTTCGATTATCCGGATTTTTCCTTATCCGGACTACCTTCATCCCCAATTAGTCCGGATAATCAAGGTTCTACTGTATTAGTAAAATGAATGAATTACTGTACTTTTCAACTCTAAAAAGACAATAAAAGTTTTTAAATAAATTAATTGTGTCAATATTGACCACAGCATCAATCTCTGATTTTATTTTATGGTTACCCATGTCTCTGACAGTTCATGGGGCTAATAAGCAAAACAGATCCATCCTGGGCTTCATGAATAAAACTTTTTTTGTTGGTAGATTTGTCAAGAAATCCAACTTCACACTAAGTAACAAATTGGATGGTTAGAATCATGTTTCGGTCTTATCATGGAGTACTTGGTTTGGTAACTGAAGGTTGGACCTAACATTGTATCTTTGCCAATCCACCATCCCCAAACAGTGATGATAGAGGCAGGCTGCCACTACTATTACTGCTAATCCAAAGCTCTGCCAGTTGAAGTTGATTGGCCTTAAGAATGATATATTGGCCCGCTAGGATCTGGATGCAAAATTAAAAAAAGCCTCATGATACCAAAGAATGTGTAGATGACAATCACTTGCAGGACCCAGAAAACACTGCTGTACCGATGAATTTTGTGTAAAATGCCAAATTTTAAGTAAATTCATTATATTTTAATTGGATAAAACTGTCAATTTTGATGGGTTTCTGCTAGTTTATTATAATAAACAAAAGAATATATAATAAATGGCACTCTTCCATTTTGTTATCCATGTACAGTACAATACAACAATGACGTCACACTATCGGAACCCGTGACTGGTGCTCTATGCGTATACGTTAAATATCGCTTGACAAACGTTTTCGAGCGTTCTGTTCGCTCTTCTTCAGGTCAACTGAAAGAATTCCCCGGACGGAGTGCATATTATTCTTCTGACGTTGTTTTCATCCCGGTGCTGAGAATAGAGTATTTCCTGCATTTAAATACAACAATGCTCATGACCATCACATGTACTACACAATGCAAGGGCAAATGTGCACATAATGTCAGTTTCATTGATTATCTGTGATTATGGAAGCAAAAGTAGCTGTCCATAAATTATGTCTCCATTTTTCTTTAAATTTTTACTCCCTCTCGTCCCAGTTTGTCCAAGTTTCTATCAAGAGAAATTACAAAAATAGATAACAAGACAGATATTATGTCTGTTTTATTGTCCATCTGTTTACCCATAGACTTACAGGAAAACTTACCAAAATGTATAAGAAAATAGACATTAGCAAGTCTGTTTTGTTAAAACTTATATTTGCAACTTACACATTACAAAGTTCTTATAATCAAAAGGCAGCCACTAAGTGGCCAAAAACATTTGTTTTCTTCCATTTATCTAATGCTTATTAAACGTCAGTGCTGGAAGTAACACATAATACACATAATTCACTTATAATAATCTTATAATAAATCTGACCAAGTACAATTTTAAATTTGAACTTTGGAGGGATTATTTTTACAACATACATATCCCTCAGGGTTTTTTCAAAACTGGTTAATTACCTTGCAACAGGAGACGAGTGGGTAAAACTTGAAAGAATTACCTTATTGCCTGTATGCATACATTTTCCAAACTATCAAAACCATTTATTGACTTTATTTATGGATTACAGCTACAAAATATGAAATAATTACTGTTTTCAAAGTTAATCCAATTCAATATCTTCTGATTCAGTTGTTACATTGTTGTTTGTGTTTTTCAATTTGCAATTTGTAATTTTATTTGCAGAAATGTTCCTGTGAACCTTTTGGAATAGAAAGTGCTGTCCAACTCTAGACAATTTTATTAAGTTCCTTACCTGATCAAAATTTATTTGAATCCCAGTTTAATCTAGTGCCGAGAGGTCAAAGCTTACGTAACAAAACTTGTGTAATAAAATCTGTGCATTCAATTGCATCAATTGTAGGTGTGTTGGATTTTTACAGTATATTTGATCAAATTGTTCTGAAAATAATGTTTATGCATCAAATTATTTTTGTTGAATCATAATTCAGAAATTTTATACATAAAATATTATAAATTTTTTCTATAGAATTTTTTAAGATTTAAAATATTACATTTCAAAACTGAATTATCATAAATAACTGGAGACGAAACCAAATATCACTTGTAAAGTTGCATGCAATTGTTCATATTGTCATATGGAAATTCTAATTAGTTCTATTAATAAATCCTTAGGGAAAAACCAAAACAACTTACCTACGAAATGTAGACTCGGTAATTCACAGTCGCTGGCTATTTCAAGGCGCAATATCACTAACGAAACGGACATAATACAATATAAGGTGAAATTTCATCGAATTCCCTTTAGTAAACACAGCATTACATCTAAATCTACGCATAAAAACACTGACAAAAACAAAGCAAACCAATGAAGCGCCATCTGAATTTTCCGTAAAGAAAACTGAATATCAATCAGTGTTGCCAATGTAAAAAATACCGACAAGTGAGGAGATAGTGATTTTTTTTTTTTTTAACTCTTTTCGCCCTGTAAACACTAAGAGGGCTTCTTTTAGAAAGTTCATTACAGGTTCAACCAGGCCCATAATGGTGTTGAGGGACATATCAGGACGGAACACCTCACGAAAAATTCCTGGGGATTTTTCGACCCGTCCGGATTTGATCCTGGATCCCCCAAAGCGGTAAGCTGCTGCCTTGACCGCTTGGCCATCCGGCCTTCAAAAGAGACAGCGACTGAAATTATGCTGTTTCAATTTGAAACTTCCAAACATGGAACTATATGGAATAGCAAAAGATAGTCAACCACTGAAGCTAATACACGCGCGCGCAACCCGGTGTTCTTCACATTGTGCTGAGAACTAACATTTTTTTTTTTTTTTTTTGTGAAAACATTGCGTTCTGAGTTAATTTTGTTTAAACTGGTTACAATTTAAAGATTAGCTGACTATAACATATAAGTCGATGTAATTATATCGTGTTATGTTGTCATTAATTTCATTTCTTATATGCTTGTAAACATATGAGCATTTGATGGGATTTATCCATACACGCGTTTTATTTCATGTTCGGGATACCATAGAGATCCACGATGAGTGAAATAATTCTGATAATGTTAGGGTTACGTTAATTGTTTTGGGGAAGGATGAGAAATAACGGAACAATTTAAATAATGAGGAAATAGTGGATGTAAAGTATAATAGTGAATGCTGTCAAGAAAGAAGATAAAACATGAAAAAAGTTGCAAAATTACAGAACTTCGCCTATTATAATATAATAGGCGAAGTTCTGTAATTTTAAAACATTTTAGTTTTTACATGGAGTTTCTATCCATTGACTACTTACTTTCAAATCTTTGTTTAACTTTTCTTTTGCTTATAACATTTTTCTTAATTTTTAAATTTTTTATGAATTTTTTAATAACATTTCTGATGATTTTTTTATGAAACGAAAATTTCAAATGATTGATAATCTAATAGTTAATAACTTATTGATCAAAATTTAATATCAAAATGATGATCAATACGATCAAAAATTGATCTTAATTTTGATCAAAATGATTTTGCAGTATTTACATTCATCAAATATATTCATCCTCTTCCTAGCATATAAATGATAAAGAACTAAGTATCATTTACATAATTATCTTTAAAATACATAANTCTACAATTTTTCTTAATTTTTAAATTTTTTATGAATTTTTTAATAACATGTTTTAATAACAATAATAGTAAAGGTCCGAACATGTGTTCGGGCTTTTACTCTTTAGTTGCTAAAAATTTTTCCCCGCACAATCCTGAGGCGTGACGTTACCTGGCTTAAGCTGTCAGTGGAAATAGAGATAATCTCTAGCAACTCTGATTTCTACTGATAGTTTGAAGCAGGGCCGGATTAACCCACTTTGGGGCCCTAGACATTTTTTTCTTCAAAGTCCCCTGTCGGCTCTTTCAATTAATAAATTTTGTTACTATTATTTCTATTAAATCGCATACGGACACTGCAGCTGCTTAATAAAAAAAAATAATAGCAAAATTATTTAATAATATTTCACAGGATTTCACTGGAATATATATAGTTAATATTATTCTTATCGCTATAAAAAAATTCTAAATTATTGGGAGTTCCCTTTTACTTTCAATTAGAAGAAACAAGAATACGAGGGTTTGTTCAAAAAGTTCCCGAACTTTATTTATTACAAAAAAATACTTCACATGCTTCACATATTTGTCAGGGTTCCCTTCAAAGTAGTCTCCTCTGCAACGTATACACTTATTTCAACGGTGTTTCCACTTTTTGAAACAGTCCTGAAACGCTTTTTCCGGAATGCTCATAAGCTCCTCCGTCGTTTTTTTCTATCTTTCGAATGGTGGCAAATCTTTTTCCTTTGAGCGTGTTTTTTAGTTTGTTGGAGAACAGGAAAAAGTCTCTTTGTGTCAGGTCAAGTGAGTAGGGGGGAAGCACAGCGGTCTTGTTTTTGGCCAAAAACTCACGAATTCTGAGGGACAAATGAGCCGGCGCATTGTCGTGATAAAAAAAAAAAAACACTCACCGCTTCTCCAAAGTTCGGGCCGTTTTCGCCTGATTCTCTCCCTTAGGTGTTTCATAACACCAATTAGTACGCCGTGTTGACTGTCTGGCCTGTAGATAGGTATTTATGATGCATAACCCCCTTTGCATCGAAAAAAACAGTCAACATCACGTCAACATTTGAGCGAACTTGTCGAGCTTTTTTCGAGCACTGTTTCACCCACCTGTGGGAAGTTTCCGTGAAGGATTTTCGGAGTTTCACACAGAATTTCACAGAACAACGCTGCTCTTTCAAAGAGCTGATTTCCGCGGATCCGATTTTTCGCCGAATCCCACAAACATCCCTTCACATAAACGGCAGTAACTAATCACCAAAACAAGATATCAACAAATGGGTTGAAGGAGGTTACTCGGGAGGTTTCCGCGGGCACAACGCCTCCAAGCGAATTAAAAAATAACCAACTGGAGGCGCGCTATTCAAAAAGTTCGGAAACTTTTTGAACCCACGTTCATTTTCTTTAGATTTTAGAATTCACTATAACCATATAAAAAGCAATACTGTATATTTTTGTTTATTATATACAGTTGTCCAACAGAGAAGTAAACTATCTTATTTACAAATCTTTTCAAAATAGACAGTTTGATCGGGCCTTTCTAAAAACCGGGCCCTAGATATTTGTCTCATTTGTCTATGCGATGATCCGGCCCTGTTGCCATCTTACTCTTGCTTCTTAAGTGAAGAATAAGGTAAATAACAAAATTAAAAGAGACATAAATGTACGTCCTTACATCTGTGTCTATGACAACTTATGTATTGTTGAGGTTAACACACCTGCAACTCGTTAGTTACTTCCGAGCTTGCCCTTCTCCCTTGGATACAGTTGCTTATCAGTTAAAAGACATTAGCGAAGAAGAGGTAAATAAACTGTTATTGTAAAGTGAAAATTGTAGAAAAACCTTAAATGTTAAACTGAAAGTTCATTATAAAAATGTTCTCACAGTTGGAAAATTTTGTCGTGGATTCCTATAGACATTGGGTCGGGGAAATTCTAAAACTTCATTATAACAAGATTCTACTGTGATGGCGAAATTAAGTTTTAAAATTAATTTATTAAAATATATTTCTGAAAAAGTTTTATAAGATTTATAAGGCTAATTTATATAAAATATTAATTTAATCATGTATATTCCGTGCCAGAAATTTNCAAAATTTTAAAACTCATTATATTTCTTTTAAATTCTATTAAATAACTCACAGTTTAATCAGAAATTTTAATTTTTTTTTTTTTAATATTGCAAGCAATTGCAAATTACGTAATTTCTTAATGTGATAAAACATTAATGTTCAATTAAGCATACAGTAGATAGCTTGTCACCATGCCATAATTAAGTCATACAGGATTTTATCTTGTATATTTTTAGTTTATTTTAATATTTGAAATATTTTACATAATAGTAATTTATGGTATCATGCTATTTTTGTAATTAAATTTTGTAATTAAATTTTGTAATTAAATTTTTGTAATTAAATTAAATTTTACAAATGGAAATATCATGTACATGACAAAAGATTTCCAAACTCCGATTAACAGTATCTTGTATCTTGATATTTGAAAGTATTGAATGCATCTTTTCTCAGTTAATGCATTCATTTAATGAACGAACACACGCATTTTAAAATTTTTGACTTTTAGTGTCCATAGGGGTAAAGAGTCAACTACATTTACTTATCTATATTACCTGTTATTTATCACAATTTGTTGTAAAATGCAATATGATTTTAGCATCATTCTTTTATTTTTTATGATATAATTTATCAAATATCTTAAAATCATAGGTTATTTCTTTTTTTCTGTAGCATATAATGCAGTAAGGCTTTTCTTTAGATGCCTTCCTTAAAGAACAAAATAATTAGTAAAAAAAAAAAAAAAGCAATGAGCTGAGGTTATAAGATGGCGAGGCACTCGACCATGGCTGAATATGCAGATGCATTAATCGGCCCCGATAACAATAATAAAAATTCATTTTAATGAAGAAGCAATAAAGATATTCTACTCTGCAATTTATTATTTCTCGGATGTATTGAGCAGACATAAAGCTTTACAATGTAGAATTAGTTTTGTTAAGAGTTTTTGATGCAAGATAGTGAAGATGGAACCTATCATACTGTACTTTTACCAGGTTCAATTTTAGAAATATTCTACCATTTAATAAATAATTTTCAAAAATAAATTTTTCATTCTTATTAAAACATATGAAATATAGCTGTAAACTATTTCAATCTGAAACAAGAACAAGGCATTCTAAAATACGTAGAATTTTTAGTTCTATTGATAAGTTGAGAATAAAAAATATATATGACGCTTCAGGAATCTGATTAAACTTCAAGGAAACGGGACATATTGGTATATATTTCATAATGGTAAGAAATAGTTTAGCTGGCACTTGATAGAAGTTGTTGCACAACTAATTTTCATATGAATTCTTTGAATGTTACGTAATAGAAAATTGCGTATTACTTTGTTTACCATCAGTCAATTTTCTTACAGTATGACCAAGCAGAAATTTAAAATATTTTATTTTTAGATATTTTTGTCAAATATTTTTTTTTATATTTTACATTAAAATAATTTAAACGATAGAATATTGTTTATACTATTTAATAATAGTATAAATAGTATTTTGATTATTATAACTGTTCTGCACATTTTTAAAATATTTCATACTGTTTGAAATTTTTTATTCGACAGAAATGTCTGACTATTAATATTTAATTACCATGTTAAGATATTTACTTGTTTTATTAGTTTATATTTGGTTTAATGTTTTAATTTTAACCATTATTCATTTTTAAGAACAGGTTCTTTGTGGTTTTTTATTGCATCATGTTAACTTTATGTGTTTTGCTTTTATTTCCTTACTTTTAAAATTATTCTTTAAATTGTTTAAATTTAAAATTAAACTCAAATTTTATTAGTTTTGTATGCATATAGTAAGTAGTCTAATGTTTTATATAATTAAATAGTATCATTTTTAATTACTATTATTTTAAAATAACTTTAAAAACTACTATTATTTATGAATTTAATAGAAATTAAGAGAAAAATAAACTTGGTTAATTCTGATTATTCTTCCTCAATTGTTTAAGTTCAAAAAGAAGTTTCCATGACTTGTGAATTAAAAAAAATTACAAAAATAAAACTTTGTTATCTGAAATATTACTTCTCGGCATATCTAAAAGTATATCTATTATCATGTTTTTTAATCAAATAAATTTAAAAAGTATTTTATAAACGAGTTTATCACTGTAAATATTTTTGCCAACTCTACTGAGTTTATAGCAGCAAAAAAAAAAAAAAAAACTTTAAGTACACTTAAAGTAGAATTATTTAAATTACACGATGTAAAATTGTATATCTTCAAATTACATTAATAAAATAACTTTAAATTTTCGCTAAATATAAAAATCATTAACTCCAAAGAAGTTGTAAATACAGTATAACTAGATGAGTCCTCGAAAGCCCAAATTTTATCATTTACATTATTTTATGAAATGTAAATAAGAAGATAATAATAATGAATGATACATAATGAGAAGTAATAATGCAAATATAAGTTGAATTTTTTTGTTTTCTGTTTGTTGTTGTTGTTGTTGCAAACTGACAAAAAATGGAATAGATGATGTTTATTATGTCTCTAAAATGAATACAAATTTCATTCGCTGTCTTGATATATTCAAAAACCTAACAAAAGAACATTTCTCTCTGGAATGAAAAACATTTCATCAACTTTCAACTTATTGATATTAATCCGTTTCCTGCACATAAAGTTTATCCTTGTGAAAATGCAAAAATATGTTTAAAAATTATCGATAGAATCTATACTGTATGTATTAGTTCGGTGGCAACGAATAGCTCTCTTATGCTAGTGACATTTAGCCTGTGTTTATGGACAGTAAACCTCAACTTCCCAAGTATAGTCATATCTTTTTCGTACATAGATTTCATGCTTACTCTTTTATTTTCTGTTAAATTTTAAAAAAAATAATTTTAAAAAATAGAGTTAATTTAATTTTGTTTAAATTAAATAAAAATGCAATCATTATCTTTTACGTTTTAAAATTATATGTTTCCAATGCTTCTTATTTAAAGGGAATTTTAAATAAAAATTAGTCTTTTTTGTTACATTGATGTTATGCGGGAAGAAGGAGTGTTGCTGCCCAATATTTCACAGGAGGATCTAGCTAACTTATTTAAAATAAAGTATATAAACAGCTGAAGTGAGATAAGTTTATTATACGTACAATAAGCTATTTAGCCAGTGTCATTTCAACTCATGACGTGCAATCTGAGCAGGAACGAGAGGACCGGTATGAATAACGATAAAAAATAAAGTTGCAACATGAATTAACCAACCATGAAAAATCATAAAAAAACCAGAACTATGTTTCCAAACAACAGTAGGATGATACGTTAACGTATAGTCCACCCGTTTTCGAAAGAATAAAATTTTTCGAGTTTATATGATTAAATAGCAAAGATAAATAGTTTTGTATGATCTTATTTTTATACCATTAGTTTTAGAAATAATCGAATATTTACTTTATAATATAGAAAAAATTATGATAAAAAATGTTTTCGATTTACTACTGACTTGAAAAGATCTTGGTTTTTCATTAGCAAGATCTTTCAAGTTCCCACGAATCACAGATGTAATTCGTGGGAACTTGAAAGATGCACTGAAGAGCGCGTAATATTTTATTTTGAAAAAAAAGTAAACCAAATATATCTCAGATGCATTACTTAATTATCAATACTTAATTACACTAACGCAGTTAGATAGTTATATAATGTAAAATAAATGAAACATTTATGATTTACAAAGTATTAAAGAATTCCATATAAAACCGAATACATTTAATTTAGGTAATTAAAAATTTTAAGTGACTTTAAAATAGAGATCTCGTTCTATTTCTTTCTCTGCATGCGAAAACAAAAGCAAGCATATATTTATCATCCTTTATTCTCTTACAGGTAGCTCCAGAAGGACATGCACAACTGAAAAGTTAAATGCAAATGTATATTTATACATATGTTTTGTAATATAATTTATAAACATAATTATAACTTACGTGGGTCTTGCATAATATCTTATTTCCTTCTCTGAATCCCCTCTATTGTAAAATCCCAGAAGACAAAGAGCATTCATTTTACATAAAGGGACAGATGAATAAAAAGGTGACTAAAACAAAATATATTAATTATTAGTATATATCTTTTATGTATATACAGTAAATACTCTCATTTTTTTTTTCTATCAACACGTACCAACGTCACCATTAATGCAACTATCATAATAGTGCTTATAAGTTTCATTTCACAATCTGAAAGAAGGTAGGTATTTTCTAGTTCCACTGAAAACAAGCGATTAATTATATAATATAATTCATAAGTTTCTTTTTAACTGATCTTTATGCTTAGGTTTTCCTTTGTTAGCAAGTTTTTAAAATAATTATTTTTTTAAATTTGTTATCACTTAAACAAACATGTAATTTGATTATAAATATTTTCGAACTGCAAAAAATATCTTTAAATAAGCATTCATGAGGAAAAAATTACACATTCATCAATAAATACATTTTGTTTGTTAATTCGATTACAGATGGCTACGTTTTTCAGTACATAGCTAAACATATATAAAAAATATAAACATTGTCAGTAAAATATTCTTGAACCTAATCACTGTAAGAATATCTTCATTTATAAGAATTTTCTGTATTATTCTTAGTGTAATAAAACAGACAAACAGCTACTTAATGTAACCCTTTAAATTTTTACATTTATATATTTAACATCTTTTTAAATTGAAAGTTCATAATGATATCTAACCATAAATAGTAAATCCATTCAGAGATATAATGGATTTTATATATAAAGGAGAGCAACTAGATATTTAATGCTGAAAATTAAAATTTAAATATGATTACTTTATAAAATTTAATTGCTACGTTAGCTGGCGTATAAGATGCACTATTTTCGCGAAAAATACTATCTGAAAATACGCTGGCTAATACGGTAATTTGATATTTATTTATTTCGGGACATATAATTTATTTTTTAAATTATTATTATGTACTTCATAGATAACACTTCAAAAATTCATTTAGGATTTTCATGTTATCAATTTTATTATGCGAATGCTTGAAATTGTTTTTTCTTATCGCCAACGTTAGTTCTTTCCTCTCAGAGAATATTAAGAAATGCTTGAAATGATTAAAAGTAACTATAATTATTTAGAGCATTTTCCGATAGTTACGAATAAAATCACTTCTGTAATGAAATTTTAATGCGTATAATACTCAATTATGTGTTATAGAATTTTGAAAAAGCTAGAATTTATTTAAAGAAAATATGTTTGTTCCTGTTATATCTGACCTCCCTGGCTGTTATAACAGGGAAAAGTATAATATTATAATTGTGTCAAATTTTACCCATTGGAGTTTTTACAAATATCGACGTGTTGAGTCCCCTGAACCAAAAAATGTGAAAGTAAAAAAAAGTTGTGTAACTTTCCCGACTGTAATGAGATTTTATTTTAAAAATAACTTTTATATTATTAATTATTATAAAATGATAAAAAGCTTAATTTTGAGTGTAGTGATGAGTTTTATAAAGAATTGTAAATGCTAATAACGAGTAAATATTCGTTAAGTCCGACCTTCCTCCAGATATGACACGTGACCACCCATTATCTCCCTTCCTCCTCGGCCTTTAACTATCAAAATTTAATAGCATCAATATCAGATTCAGCATCAGATTTCTTCACAGGTGCACAAAGCGCGTGCCTGGGGCCTCATAAATCAAGGTCCTTCAAAATAAGAAAAAAATTATTTTATTTAATTATTATTCTTTTCATAATATTATGTCTTCGATATTATTAATAAGGGATATTGGTGCTATTAAATTTTGAAATACGGAACTCAATGGGATGGGGAGATAGAGCAGGGTCTCGAGTGGGGTCGGACTTAATGATAATTTTACTCGTTATTGGCAGTTACAATACTCTTAGAAACTCATCTCTACCTTCAGATTTAAGCCTTTTATATTATTAATTATTATAAAAAAAGGCAAAAAAGGCTTTTTGGCTCCGCATACAATTTTAACTTTGAACTAGTATCAAAGTATTTTTTAAATTTAAATATTTTTAAAATGAAGATTGTTTATATCATAATTTAATAAAATTATTCCTTTTAAGTTTTTGTTATTACTTATATTTTATATCCAAGTATAATTGAAATTTACTGGACTTCCCAATAGTCCCCTTAATCTCCTGTTCGAGTGCTATCCTAGA
Source organism: Centruroides sculpturatus (assembly GCF_000671375.1). Classification (NCBI taxonomy): domain Eukaryota; kingdom Metazoa; phylum Arthropoda; class Arachnida; order Scorpiones; family Buthidae; genus Centruroides; species Centruroides sculpturatus. Next base: position 196,156 of record NW_019384551.1, on the reverse strand, counting down.
TGAAATAGCAACAAGCAACCGATAAATTTATTAAATTATTTAGTTATTATTAAATCATAAAAGAGACATATCCTTAATGACGCACGAGAACAAAGTTATGTAAAATTAATTAATGTAATTAAAAATATTTTTTATTATTACAGTAGATTAGTTATTATTAATTCATGATATACAGAATTATACATATTTTTAAAATGGGTCAAATATTAATTTTTGTTATATATAAATATCCTGCTTTTCAATATCCTGACACTTAAATTTTAATTTAAAAATCATGGTGAATTAGATAAATGACAATAAAATTTATTAATGTTTATAAATATTAACGACAATGATAAAGTATTTGCAAGTCTATAAGATGCGTGCACGTATAGACCAGTTTAAAAATATTATGGAAAAAATTACTATACTTTATCATATATTTATTGAAAACTATTTTATGATGAGTTTTCAGGAACAGTTTCATATTTAGTGCATGTATCGTCGCTTTCGTTGTCTCGTTGTTATACACTCAATACATATGCCGGACAGGCAGTTGAAGCTCTGAAAATTTCCTTGGTTTTTCTATGTGCATTTCTTATTTAAATAGTATATAAATATGTCTTAAAGTTAGCTCAGTTATTAAATAATGCAAGAAATATATTTATGTTTAAAATGCAACTCGCTCCAACTCTAATCAAGTGCCTTCTTAGTTTGGTCTCTCATCTACAGTATAATACAGTATTTAGATGCAGTGTATTTGTATATAATGCGTATTATAGGCCGGTAAAACGATATATATATAGAACTAAGCAATTATCAACGAGATAAAAAATTGTAATTGAAACATTTGTCCCGTTATTAAATGATAAATACGTAAAATTTTTAAATAATTTGATGTGCATATAAGCGAAAAATAATTAATTTTGATGTACTGTACGTTTATAACTATATTTTACTTAGAATGTTATATTATTACATATTAAATCACCATGTTATATCTTCATAATAGTGTAATTAGTATAAAACTAAAAATATTTCATTGTTGTCGTTTGTTATGCATCTCTTAGCATACTAAGACCTATGTGTGTGAGGCTAATTTTCACTCATTCTGGAAGAATGGACGAGGAATAAGAATTATTATTGCGACTCTTACTATTTATGATAAATTATGAAGATCCTGATCGTATTCGAACTAGATCTTGTGCAGCAATAGATTGGTGTCTTATTCTGCGGCCATTTTGTAGAAGAGTTCATTTATTTTCAATTAAATAAACTGAAATAAAAAATCAGTTTTCCCTATAAAAATCTTATACAAAATTTATAAATATAGTATTTTTCACTTAAGATATTCTCTTTCGCCTCACTCTTACTGACAAGAACGACTTCTTACATGCAGTCGTCCTATCGATTCATTTAATGTAAATTCATTATTTTACAATTATATAATGCACATTTTAATTTGTAAATGTATTTCTACATAATGGTATTTCAGATGTTTTCAACAGAATCTTACACTAGTCATTATAATCTGTAAATTGAAGTAATATTACTTAGTTTAAGTTAAGAACTAAATAACGCTTTTAATTTGCTCTTGATGCAAATTTGATTAACCCAATAAAATGAGCCAAAGTCAGATATAAAGTTAGAATTTTATTATATTACAACTTCTATATCTGACTTTTAAAACTAATTCATTAAATATAAATGACATCTCCATTAATTCTTTAAAACATAATAACAATGTTAAAAACTTTCATCGACTTAATTATGTTAAGAGGGATGTTTGAAAATTAGAACATATAAATCCAGTTATAGTTTATTTATGTATAAAAGTGTCGATGACTGTAGAAAAATGCTGGTGCAGATATATTTCTGTACAGAACAATTCAGATGAGTTGACTGTTCTATTTTCAATTATATATGCTTACTAGACAAAGTAAATTAACTTTTAAATAAATAAATAATTATATATCAGCTTATAAATATTTTATATATGTGTCATTTTTACATTTTATAAAGGATATTGTTTTGATTTTATATATGAAGGAATTTAATTATAACAAACGTTTATTTATATTAATATCATTCAATAAATTTTGTACGACATTTAGAACGTGACGAATAGTTTTTATAATAAGAATTATGTTAAAAATGTCTAAATTGTTTTTTAAAAAATCTACAACAAAATTCGACTCATAAATTAAACATTTTTATTCGGTTTTATTGGCAAAATTATGTAGTAAAATAGCTACTAAAATCCAACTTTATTACTTGTTTTAAATACGAATTATAAGAAGCCTTGTACAAAACGTGAACAACATTGAAAATTAACTACTCTAGAATCCAACATGAAGTACATTTCTTATAAAAATAAATCACGTTTAAATTAATCCCTTAGAGAAATAGTACAATCATAAAGACAAGTTCCAGTTTGATAGACATAATGCAACTGTTATTTATTATTATTCTGAAATTTTTTATTATTGTAATAATGCAGAAATGCACCAAACTGCCATCAGAATAGTAAAAATATCTTATAAAAAATTCCATAAAATCTGAAGTTAATCATACTTAAATCCAATTAACCAGTTGAATTTAAATATGAACGATGGAAAAATTGGAGTAACAGAAATAATAGAAATTACGATAAAAATCGAATATTTTTTTACGTGGAAAATGTAAATAATGTTATAAAAAATACTGTTTTTACACGCTACTTAGCTGAATATTTATTGTTTTTTTTTTAAAAAAAGCATATCAGATATAGAAGAACGTCCTTTATTCGGTAATGATAAATATAATCAAAAATTTTATAACATTTTTCTTAAATGAAGAAAGAATATTATAAACACTTCTAGTAGCACGTTAATTATCTATAGATAAAGTCTTTCTGATAAGAATTAAAATTTTAAATATAAATACTATAAATATAAATTTTAATGATAGATTTTCACGCTAGATAGCAGCACAGGTTATTTTCAGAAATTAAACTAAAACTTATAAAACGATTATTAAAAAAATATATTATAAATTAATTAAACACGATTCTGTAATCAGCTATAATTCTACATGATTTTTACTTAAAATAATTTAATTTAAAGATCAAAAGAATCTTTAAGTGAAACTGTTTTTAAGTAAAAACCACATTTAAAACTTCTTTTTACAACTAAAAATTATTCTTACTTTTAACATTAAGATACACATTTAAATTTGAACCTGTCACAAGAGGCGGCTCATCTTAAAAACTGTTTTATTGAGCTTAAACGTTTTATAGAACTACTTTAAAAGCATCTGAAAGCATCATAAAAGTTGTTTATTGAAAAAAAGAAAACACCATTATAAATCAAATACAAACTGAATCCATTATTAAACATAAACTTTATTATTAGTAATTAAAAAAATATATATTTTTATTCATTAAATATGTACTACTGTACTACTTTCATCTCAGATGTTGCATAGATCAGTACGAAACAAGCAATTATACAACTATTGCGTGTTCTTTATTACACCTATTCTCCAGTTATATTTGAATGTTATTAGAAGTTATCAGTAATATTTTCCTAATAGAATACAACTTGTTGTATGTATAAATTATACATATACATACATAAATACACAATAAAATTTATCTCCTAAGTTATCAATAAATGCTTTACAAATGTCAAACACTGGAAGAAAATGGTAATAAAAGCATTAGAAAATAAAATTTAAGTCATAAAATATACAAAAATTTTTAAATTTTATTAATAAATAGATATAAAAATGTATAGAAATTTATTAGTGCAGCTTGCAGGATTTAGATTTCTAGAAGTATTATTTGTTTTTTCTCATCTCAATTGATAAATGATAACAGAACTTACAGAAAATTAATCACAGATCTAGTGATTTCAAAACATTTGCTAATCAATGTCAAAACTTATAAAGCAAAAAAGTATACAGGTCAATACTAGAATCGAGTAAATACATAATAATCGAATCTAATCGTCAAATAGCTTGCCATATTCGGAAATATCCGAATATAAAGTCTAAAATTAATAATATCCCTATAAAAAAAGAAAAGTTTCTCATGGAAATTCGGTATGCAAATATCACTAACTCAATGGACAATTTGTGGATCATCAGTAGACCGCAGAATTAATATAATTCAAGAGATATAGAGTATAACATAATACCGAAAAGAAAAACATTTGTTTACTTTGAGTAGAAAATTTATTTCGAGAGGAAGATACGTTTAGTTTTGCTTATGTTTATCGCTCACACAGATAAATATTGTAATAAACTAATTTATCCTTATATTTATACGCATAATAAACTTTTATAACGTAGACACGTATCAATGGATGCGAATAGATTTAAAATTTACTAAACAAAGTAAGAAAGAATAGTATTTGAAGTTTTACTATAGTTCAGTGACGTCACAACCAATGAGAGAAGGAAAATGAAAAAGCTATAAACCACTTCTATAGACTGAGTTGGTGGAAGTGAAACAGTTCGGAGAAGCGACAGTTTCTGTTTTAAAAACTTTTCTGCTTACAGAAACGATATCGCGATTAACTTTCGGAATTTTATATAAAAGGTATGTAAATCAAACATTTCATTTTTTCTTTAGGATTTTTTTTAAAAACAGTATTGACTATACGGTTGAAATGACTACTGTGAAGTCCGGTAATTTATCTTGTATAGAATGTTACTATACAATATAATGGCAATGGATTTATTGATATATTTATATATTTTTTACAGGATTAACCACTATTGTCAAACTGACGACGGAGCAACATATTAATCGATTTAATATACCTCCTAGATTTATGAAAAAATATACGTTGTTCAACATGGTTACGAATGAAATCGTTCATCCAGCCCTCCCTTACTCTATGGGATACATTTCTACTATTCCAGTGCAGATAAATGAATCTACAGTTCATTATCCGACTGCAGTGGTTACTTTTCAGATGTGGAAACAATTGTTGTGAGTAATTTCAATTAAATAAGCTGTAAATAATAGTTTCGACTATTTGGTCTCGAGTGAACTTAAATTTTAAGACAATAGCAATCATGTTAACTTTACTGGATATATACTAAGCATATTTAACGAATAAATGAAATGCTATATTTGACATATTATATTGCATTGTGTAGAACATAAAATATATAATTTTTAGCTCTAAGCTCTATTAAAAATATCCGTTTTTGGAAGTTTATTACCTGTTCTTTAGTATCAATGAAAAGCGATCGTTCAACTTATTCTTATTGACCATTCTCCACAGTTATCTATCCCATTGGGGACCAAACTCAAATTCATACTTAAGTTAAAATATATATATTTATAGTTAAATAATAATCTATCTTTCTCGTGTCCTTCACATTAAAGTAGTCATAAAATCATTTTCAAGTACGAGTTATCGTCGAGAGAATAGGTTACGCTCTTAATTAAAATATCATTAAGGTCCTTCGCTGGTGAGTTATGTTGCAATTCCTTGTTGACGGCGATCACCATCAGTATTTTAAGGTTAATTATCTCCCAGTTTTCAAAATAAGAAAGACCTAAATCTGATCTGTGCCTCAAAAAACACGAATTTCTTACAGAAAATATTTAATTTATCGATTTAACATGATTTTAAAGTAATGGAGTCATGTAATTAGTTAAATTTCCTGCAGCTTATGAAACAAATGATGATGCAACGGAAAAATCAATAGCTTAATTGATTGTTTTACTTTTAATTTCGATTCGTATTTCCTATTTTAAACTAATTTGCGAGTTTAAAAGGAAGGATGAAAGTACCTGCCAATACACAATACAGTCGGGTAAAATTGTCATTTTTATAACCTTGAACACAATTTTATCTGCCGTTTTTATCGAAAACTTATCCTAATTAAAGTATGTTGTATATATATAAAAAATACTTCAGTTGAAAGGAAAATTATCTTTTAATTTTTTAAAAAAATATTTAACGATTCGTATACAATTTATTTTTTATTTTGAAAGACTTCCTTTCATTCTGTTGTATTTCAGCAGTAATAAAATATACGGAAAATATTAAATTTACTCTTCCTCTCTGATACAGCGGAATGGAACAAATATGGCATATGGAATTTTATCAATGGTTCTCTCAGTATCCTGAAGTTTGGCACATTTCCTGTTTGAGAGAATCGGATATTCCTCCTCGAGGATGGTACAAGTTCGTTGATTCGGCGAAAGTAAGATTCTGTTGCGAAGTAAGTATGAAAAATAAAATATATATGAAATCTTATAAAAATTCTAAAATATTTGATAACGCTTTCATAATCTTTGAAATCAAAATTCAAAAGATGTACTAAAGATAGAATCCTTCCAAAAAAACTGGATTTTACAAGGTCGAAATTACAACCAATCCTTAGATTTTCAACTATATTATTCAATCAATTCTAAAAAATTAAAAACCCAGAAAATATTTTAGAAATCTTTGAATTTCTAATGTAGTTTCCAGATATTTCAAGAGCAAGGTTGTTGGAGTAAAAACTTGTTCCTGAAGGATATCGGAAACGAAATTAAAATCGAAAAAACTGCTGGAGGATCTGGAAACAATTGTAAAACGGTATAATAAAATTCTTAAAATTTCCTATAATTCTTTCATGTAATTAAAATAAATAGAAAGAGAGCGTTTGAAACTATTCTAGTGTAAAAACAGATTTCAAAGATTACTTTTAAAATGAAGTAGAAATTCTAATTCTTATTATATATATAATACTATCTTAAAGGATTTATAACAGTCATTGTTCAGTTCAAATTTTGCAAACAAAATCTAAAAATTCAGACTAATAATATTGGACTGAATTATTAAGCAAAAAAAAAAATCTAAAATTTATCAAATAATTAAATAAATTAGTAATTAATTTCAAAAACAATTAGTAGCTGTAAATAATGTAATCAACATTCTAAATATGTTAGATATAAAAACAGCGTGTGCCTGGATCCGTATAGAACGGAAGGGATGTATTTATCCCCCAATATTTCTGTACTGGCAAATTATCCCCCAATATATTTTAATTTTATATCATGCTACAAAAATTTAGAATAGAATATACAGTGCTCACTGTACATCTTATTTTTATATCCATTTAAAATCTAACAATAAGAGTTTTCTTTCCCATTGAATTGGTTCACCCCAATCTACAGTATGTACTCGTATATATGGTAAATTATTAATTTTAAAAACGCTTTTCGAACGTTAAAATCTTAGTTTACGTCTAAACTCTACGTTTAAACAATTCAAATATTAATAAAATGTTTAAAGTATATTTATTTAAATCTATAAGTCATTTTTTATACACGTAAATTAACCTGATAAGATAAAATGTATCCATTTAACTAGACGTAAAATATAATTGAAAAATATTTTTTGATTTTTTAAAAAAATAAACGAATCAAATATTTTGTTTATTAAATAAACAAATTATTATTTTTACATATTCATAAATATTTTTAAATCGCTAGTATCAGGTATAAATTTTCATGTGGGTTTACATATGTAAAATCATAACAACAAGGATATTATATAACACGCTTAGCAGGTGACATAACCTATTTTTTAAATAGGCTATAAAATATATTAATATTAATAAATAAACCACTTTTATTTCATATTTATTTCGTCGAATAAATTATCGAGAGTTGAAAATTATTAGGTTGAATCATAGGATAATTATAGGTTTTTAAATCGTAAGATATTACAGAACTTTGCGGTTCGAATCTCCATTAATTTGAAGCTCTGTTTAAGACACGTAACCTGAAAACTGGTTCCTGACGAACCATGATTGAGCCACGTGTATTACATTTATAACTATAAACATTATCCTTACTTAGAGTGAGATTTTTCCCCCCATTTTTCATGTAGATTGCTGAAAACAGAATTTTAAATAGAAACGCGACCTTGCATTTGTCTATACTGTACTTAGATAATAATAATAATTATTATTATTTCTTGGAAAGGGAAAAATTTTGCATTCTCCGCATGTTAGAGCGAGATTTTATAACCGGAGAAGAGATAAAAATTAAATAATGTTAAAATTTGTTACGCAATGCATTTAATTAAAGACCAGAGTAAAAACCCACTTGAATAAAATTGATCGCTTTAATAATGCTAATTCTAATGTTTATATATATATTTTTTTCCTCTTAATTTTAGTTGAATATATTTTGTAAAAGTCCTGTTGACTCATCTGATTATAAGGTGCTGTACAGTTTTCTTAATCTCTTCGTGTAACGCAAAATATTGGATTAATGCTACTTAACATAAATTCGTTTTATGACGAGCGTGACAATTATGTTTCGCCAAGATTATATAAATAGCATTTTACGAAAAGTAATTTTTTTTTTTTTAAGCAGCACGTTAAGGAACATCTTTTATGCATACATCGTTTCCATTAAATTACATATTTTTGTTTAAAAATATTACAGTATTACTATCAAGGATAAATGTGCAAAAACATCCATTTATCCATCAATAATTCGCAATTTGATACGCCAAACGTATTCCGAACAATAGCCAGTAATCTGATCTTTTGTACTTTTTTACACAATTCTTGTAATTTCAAAATATTTTAAATATTTAATGAATATAAACACGCAAACTACCCTATTTCGAGAATTCAAATTGTATTGAAAAAAAATAAAAAATACTAAATGATGCTATTTGCTAATACTGTACAAATAACTTTAGTGAGAGAAAAATCCTTGTATTTAAGCGCAATAAATTAAATTAACCATAAAATATATGTAATTTGGAATGCAAATTACAATCAAACTCGAGAATTTATACAGTGAACTTTTGTATTTTTGCTAAAGTATTTCTCTGGATGGGTACATAAATTAAATAAACAAAAAAACATACAATTTTATTTCGTAATTTACAAAAATTAAGTCTTATTAATTAATTTTTAATAGTAATATTCAGATAAATTTGCTTAACTATTTTAAAATAATCATCCTTCATTTTATTTTAATTGTTATCAAAGAATATTTTTATGATCGTTGCTGGCACAATTAAATAAAATCCAGGAATTAATTACGTAACCAGTTTGAATAATAAAATCATTGAAATTTTTTTAAAAAATACGTAAACAAAAGGAGAATTCCGTTTACACGAAGATTGTTCTATAAAAATTCTTAAGATTTATTGAAAAATTCGCTAGAAATTCATGTATTCATTATGCGAAATCTCGACTGCATTTAAATCAAAGTACATTAAAACTTGTAAACATTAATTTTACACGCGAAATAAGTAAAAATTAATGGTCATTATTTAATTTATTACTTCATGGAAATTTTACATCATCAAAAATGACCTTGTAAGATTCGAAGTACAGTACAAAAACAGGAAAAAAACAGTATAGATAAATATCCATAACTAGTTATGTCAAGCATTAGTCCACCTATTTTCTTAGAAAACTGTTGTTATATAATTTAAATTATTTTTATTTACTATATTGTAAATGTGCAATTTATATATTTATTTATAACAGAGCTGTGGTCATGGTTGGACATCAATGAAAGGAAGGGTGGCCTTTTGGTTTACTTTCTATAACAACATGAAGCAAGGATTCATAACTTTCAAATTATATGGACAAATCTGTGATAAATGTAATACTGGCAAATATGAGACTGCTATGTGGTATCCGGAAGAAGTAAACAAGGTAAGGGAAAAGTATATAATAAGAAATCTATATAAAAGTATTCAAACAACTTTACTAAACTTGGCTATTTTCCAGGATTTTATAATATTTACCATGATGTCATAGTCTAAGGTCATTTTGCTTTAAGCTTTCGTTTTCAGTTTCCTCGTTTTAATGAACATATTATTTACTCTCTCCTAATGTAAAAATAATGTCTATGAAACGTGACTACTAAACATTTATGCTACAGAGATGAATGCAACACTAAAAATATGGCTCCATATGCTAAATGGGGCATCGTTATTTAACCTACTCATCTTGAATTTTTAGTGTGTTTTATGTGCTGAACCGATAATGAATAATAATAAAAAGAAATCTTTCTTAAATACAAACAAATACAAGAATTTTTAGTGTATTATATATAAATTTAAAGTTTAAAATTCTGATATTTAAAATTTTATTGCAACAAAGTAATTTTTTAATGTGATATTTATTCATAACTATTTCTTCAACTCAAGAATATTTATGAATAAATATTTTCTTAATATGAAATATTTCTTTTTTTTGAAATAAGTCATAGATACACAATTTCTTGATAGCTAAGTTTTTTTTTAATTGTAAATAATTTATTTACAATTTTATTAAAATTATTTACAAGTAATTATTTAAAAATTCCTAAAAGTATAGTACATATGATGCAGACTTATAGATAAAGTCATACATTTACACCTTCTTTAACATTATTATTAAATTAAAGTTATAAGAAATTGATAGAGATTATTATTTTAAAAATCTCTCAAGAACTTAACTCTCTAAATATTGAGAGAGAGACTTCTTTTGTGTTCATTTCTTTTAATGATCTTTTATGAAAAGAAAAATTGGTAAATTCACTTAAAATTTTAATTATATTAAACTACAAGTTTCTATATAAAATCAACTTCCATTATTTTTTTAACTCCATTAAAAATAAATAAAATAAAATAAAATATTTTTTTATTTTGTTTATAGGTGTTGAGAAATTTGTATTTCAAAGTAGGTCAGAAACTATATGGTGTCAAACAACCTCCTATCAACAGAAACAGACGACCAGGCAAACCCAGAACTCCGCATAATAGCAATTTGTGTCAAGCATGCAAAGACGGTGTGTGCTCCGAGCCAAGATGACCAATAAATAGTTAATTGTACATAAAAAAAAATATTTTATTTTTATATAAAGTTAAATCTACAAATTAAAAAAAATAAAATTTTTCCAATACAAATTAAAATAAGTTTATGATATCTTTGAAAATAAATGCCATCCACTTATATAAAACTAGTCAAATTTGATAAGTCAATTTTCTTTTTTGTACTTCAAAACAATGTTTAAATGTCATCAATTTTATTCCTAATTTTTTGTTTTTACTAACAAACCTGTGATAAATGTCTACTATTTATATACTTTTTCAAGTTACAATTATTAAATTTTCTCTCTCATATTTGTGCCTGAAATTATTATTGTCAATCTATAACAGATATAATTTAATCATGAAACAACATGTATGTTTAAAAGTTCTCAAAGATACACACAATATAAAAATAATACAATTCCATTTTAAATTAGTTGACTTAACACATTTTTACATTATATTAATAAAATACTTTAAATGGTATATTTATACCATTTAAAGCAATATATTAAAGTTTTATAAGCTTTAACTTAAAATTTATATTAATCTGTATATAAAGAATACAACTTTTAAACAACTTATGTTCTTGTGCTTAATAATTTGATACTCCCAAATCATTTTTTGTACATTTTTAGCCAACAAAAAAAAAATTGAGTTATGCAATGATTCTGCTAGTTTTGGTTTTGTTAATAGCAAAATCATTTGTAAAAATTACTTTTTATTGTCTGTTTCCTGTTTAATCTGTTGTTACATTTCATATAAAGTTTATGTATTGTAATGTATTCACTAGAAAAAAAGTAAAACCTAAGAAATTATAAAATCCCCTATCTCTAGGAATGAAATTGAATTTATAACATTTTTAGAAATATATTGCATCCAAATGCCTATATGCTGCAATAATCCAAATTTTAATGAAATTTATTGAAAATTGGCATTGCCATTTGTAATTAATCTTTTCAAAAAAATAAATTCATTACTTTAATTTTTATTTTAAAATATATAATTGTACAGTTAAAAAAAAACTTAGACTTTCACCCAGAATCAAACATAAACTTATTTTCTTTAGAATTTTTAAGACAATTTATTCTCACATTCAGTATCATACTAAACCAGTCAGATAAAAAAGAAAAAAATGTTTACACATCTTTACTTAGAATATAATAAAAATATTAAATGTTAATGACTTAATAAAACAAATAATAAAAGGATATTTTATTGATAGAACTACATTTAAAACAAAAAAATTTGGGCTTTTAAAAGACTGTTTTAGCTGTCAACATTATTGCCTAGTAATTGACATTGGATGATGCCTGAACAACTAGATGCATTCAAATAGATGTTTAAAGATCCAAAATGTATTTGTTTTGAATGTAAATTATAAGGTAATATATTGTGTAAACTGTTAATTTTTAATTGTTAAATCTTTAACAGTTGTACAAAAATTTTTTTTTGTCCTACTTGATTGTTCTACTGTGATGATTGCAAAGACAATAAATGTGTTGGGAAATACTAAATAAAAGCAATTTGACTTTATTACAAAGTTGAAAGAAGTCAATATACAGATTTCATTAATTATGAGGTTTCTATTATCTTCAAAACATTGTAATATGAGTAAAAATTTTCAAACAAGAACCACATTTTCATTTCAAAAGCTAACCTTTATTTGGTATACATACAAGCACTAGTAATTAATGCATTACACTTCATATAATATCAAGGAAACTGAAACTTGATGAACAATTCATGTATAATTGTTATTATGTAAACTGTTAAGGTTTAGAAAAGTTATCTACTTCTCTAGTTTTACATGTTAATAAAATATTTATATTAATAATATATATCACAATATATATTTTAAGCATGCTCTTCTAGAAATATATATTTATTTTTTCCATATTTAACAAGTGTAAAAATTTAAAACTCTGTTCTCTATATAAAATAATTTAAACTGTGAAAAAAGCATTTTATTCTATAAATGTTATTTGAGCACATTAATTCACAAAATATTTTATAGCTATTCTATCAAAATAGGCAACAACATCACATTATTATTATTATTATTATTACTACTACTTTAATAATCAACTCTTCATTTTGTTAAGATATCACATTATAGTAACTATAAATAGAGCAACTATTATTTGCAAGATTTAGCTAAAATTTAAATTTGATATAAGCCTTTTGTGTATGCGTGAAGTATGAAATTCAATGATAATTATAATTATACCATGACAATGTTCAACAAGCATTTTATCTCCAAGAGGGATAAACAATAAACAATTTGCTGATCAACAAATCCATAAATCATAGATAACATATAATAATAAATTCTATAGTATTTTAGTTAATACTTCATTCTTTGACAAACTTAATTACAACAATATTTTAAAATTTAACTATTTTTACATTAATATTAATAAATACTATAAATTTTATACAATAATGGAAGATAATGCACAGGATTCTTTAAAAAATTTAATCACTATTATATGTTATATTTCAATTCTTATTTATTAAATATTAAAAAAATACTTTTAGTTTTTAATATAGGTATATTTTACACACATATTTTTAATATTAAAATTTTTTCATATTTTTAATCAAATTTATTTAGATTTAATAATAAAATGACTTCAAATCACCCCGTGTAATTTTTTTATAATAAATATTTCATATTATTTTTAAAACAGTCAAATATTTTAAAATTACATTATAATATTAACAGTTATGAAAATAAGAGCAATGACAAAGTTTCAATATCAGCTTGTTTTGGAATTTTAACACAGTATGCATTACTTTACAATAAATATTCAACTGTATAGAATATATTGATATTATTTAATCAACAATGAGATGAAAAAATACTTGAACAATTGAATTTCTCAGTTTAAGAAACACTTATTTACTTGTATTTATTTCCATCTAATGTTACTGTATAAGTACTGTGCAATTTTATGGAAGCTTTATTCTTTTATTAATACTGATGGGGATTATCATGTTTTTTAATATTCTATATACAAATTAAAAAACTAGAATTTGTATTTTTTTTTAAAAGAGATTCATTTCTGAAGAAAAATAAATTTAACATTTATATTCTTACATATAACATACTTATTTATAAATGTCTCCTATATAATTTGGCTAATGGAAAACTGATATGATGACTCTATAGTTTATCTATGAAAGAATTGTGTTAATATATTACTCTCTTTAAATTTATAATGCAATGAATAAAGTAAAATCCACTAATCAAGTAATATATTTTGCATATAAATCAATTTAATAATATACTCATGAGCAAATTGAGCACAGAAGCATGCTATCATATTAAAATTTTGAACATAAAATCTAAAACTATTTTCTTTTTTTTTTTTTTGAGCAAAAATTATATAAGCTCGTTTAATATTTTGTGCTGCTATATCACTAATAAAAAAGTAATCTGTAATTCAGTTTGTAATTCAGTAAAATTTTATTTTTCAGTATTGAATTTAGATTTAAAATGTTTAAATATTCATTTTAAAAATTCTACTTTAATTCTGATTTTAAAATCTGCCATAATAGTATGAACCAGGTTTTATAAGTTTAATACAAAAAGTTTTATCTCTAATCCATTAAAATTAAAATTCCATTCTCAGATCTGAAATCATACAATACTTTGTTATTTTACTTCAAAAACTATTTAAATATAATTTATTCAAAAACTTATCAAAGGAGAAATTTCAAGAAATGCTAGAACAGTATTGAAAAACTTGAGCAATCATAGAATACCACTAGTAATAATAAAAGTGAACAATATTCAAATGGAGCTTTTGTTCTAATTTTCATTAAATAAAAATAAATTAAAATTTTAAAAAAATGACCAGTTTTGTTTATAGTGAGTTAAATATTTCAAAAGGTACAAGGCTACTAATTGTACTAATATTTTAATAGAGTTTTATAGCTGCTAATTGTATTGCTATAAAAATTTTATAGCAACATTCTTAATATAAAATATTCAATTAATAAAGTTTGTGCATTTTTTTTTTCAAGATTAAAATTTTGCTGCCTAAAATGCATTAAAATTTTTAGGATGGAAAAGTAAATTTGTGTATAATTTAATAATTTGATAAATTTTGAAATTATACAATTATATTTTAATATCTGAACATTTTAAAATGTAAAGTATAAAAAAGTAAAATAAAATAATTGCTTGAAAAATTAATTTGACTTGAAGCACTATTAAATGGATAAATGATGTGCAAAACTATAAATTTTCTATAAAATAAATACAAAATTTGCTCTAACATAATATTAGATTAAATTATTATTGATGCTAGGAACAAAAAGTTTTAAATATTCTAAAAGAAATATTTTAGTCTTATACCACTGTTATATTTTAAAAGTTTTGTGTTTACATATACAGTATTTTCTATATATGCATTAAACATTTATAGAAGTTCACATACTATTCAATAAAAATTAAATAGTATATGATCCTATACTTATTAATATTTAATCAAAGTTTAATATCTATTTTTAATTCATTCTTTAAAAATAATAATAATAGCAATATTTTTAAAGAATGAATTAATATAGATGGAATTTCTTTACATATTCAACAATTCTTTATAAAATTTATTTTATTCTTTAACTTTTAGATAAAAATTTTCATAGTATGTCTTAAATTAATTCTAATTTAATTATTGAATTGTTTTAGAAAAATCATAATTATCATCGTAATTCAAGTTTTATTGAAATTTCAAAATTCTTTTCTGCTTAAGAACAAGCTTGTATAACTTAATATTAGAATAAATCAAAATACACCCAGTTTTCAATTTATATTTTTGTGGAAATAAGCTTTTGAAAAATATCCACATCTTGGATATGTGTGCGGAAATTTTTATAGCTATGCAAATTGAAAAATTACAAAATTTGTAAACTCAGTCTTAAATTCTAGTTCATCTACAATTCTGTCAACATCCTGTTTCCATTCTTTCTGTAAAATCTTTGACTGACGAAAGTGTTGACTTTCTGTCTTCTAATAACAAAGATGCCCTCTAATACTAAATAACTAATCTATATATACAGTATAAAATTACATGTCCTGACTGACTGATTCATTATCGCCCAGAGCAAACTGCTGAACCTGGAGAGATGAAATTTGGTACACAAGGTATGTCATAAAAATGCACACTTCAAAATTCCCCCCACAGGGGAGAGGGAAAAGATTAAGGCTTAACTTGAAGAACGGTTTCTATTGTACTATTTTAGATGCAATTTTTTGTTTTTAACTATGTTTTAGTAGGGTACACCATGAGAATGCACACTAAGAAGTAATTTTTGGAAATTCCCCCTCCCCTGAAGGGGAGAGGATTAAGGCTTAACCTGAGGAACAGCTTTTACTGTGCTATTTTAGATGCNAATTTTTTTATAATAAATATTTCATATTATTTTTAAAACAGTCAAATATTTTAAAATTACATTATAATATTAACAGTTATGAAAATAAGAGCAATGACAAAGTTTCAATATCAGCTTGTTTTGGAATTTTAACACAGTATGCATTACTTTACAATAAA
This sequence comes from Centruroides sculpturatus, assembly GCF_000671375.1. Taxonomy (NCBI): domain Eukaryota; kingdom Metazoa; phylum Arthropoda; class Arachnida; order Scorpiones; family Buthidae; genus Centruroides; species Centruroides sculpturatus. The sequence continues at coordinate 179,793 of NW_019384551.1, read as the reverse complement.
TATTCAACTGTATAGAATATATTGATATTATTTAATCAACAATGAGATGAAAAAATACTTGAACAATTGAATTTCTCAGTTTAAGAAACACTTATTTACTTGTATTTATTTCCATCTAATGTTACTGTATAAGTACTGTGCAATTTTATGGAAGCTTTATTCTTTTATTAATACTGATGGGGATTATCATGTTTTTTAATATTCTATATACAAATTAAAAAACTAGAATTTGTATTTTTTTTTTAAAAGAGATTCATTTCTGAAGAAAAATAAATTTAACATTCATATTCTTACATATAACATACTTATTTGTAAATGTCTCCTATATAATTTGGCTAATGGAAAACTGATATGATGACTCTATAGAATTTATCTATGAAAGAATTGTGTTAATATATTACTCTCTTTAAATTTATAATGCAATGAATAAAGTAAAATCCACTAATCAAGTAATATATTTTGCATATAAATCAATTTAATAATATACTCATGAGCAAATTGAGCACAGAAGCATGCTATCATATTAAAATTTTGAACATAAAATCTAAAACTATTTTCTTTTTTTTTTTTTTGAGCAAAAATTATATAAGCTCGTTTAATATTTTGTGCTGCTATATCACTAATAAAAAAGTAATCTGTAATTCAGTTTGTAATTCAGTAAAATTTTATTTTTCAGTATTGAATTTAGATTTAAAATGTTTAAATATTCATTTTAAAAATTCTACTTTAATTCTGATTTTAAAATCTGCCATAATAGTATGAACCAGGTTTTATAAGTTTAATACAAAAAGTTTTATCTCTAATCCATTAAAATTAAAATTCCATTCTCAGATCTGAAATCATACAATACTTTGTTATTTTACTTCAAAAACTATTTAAATATAATTTATTCAAAAACTTATCAAAGGAGAAATTTCAAGAAATGCTAGAACAGTATTGAAAAACTTGAGCAATCATAGAATACCACTAGTAATAATAAAAGTGAACAATATTCAAATGGAGCTTTTGTTCTAATTTTCATTAAATAAAAATAAATTAAAATTTTAAAAAAATGACCAGTTTTGTTTATAGTGAGTTAAATATTTCAAAAGGTACAAGGCTACTAATTGTACTAATATTTTAATAGAGTTTTATAGCTGCTAATTGTATTGCTATAAAAATTTTATAGCAACATTCTTAATATAAAATATTCAATTAATAAAGTTTGTGCATTTTTTTTTTCAAGATTAAAATTTTGCTGCCTAAAATGCATTAAAATTTTTAGGATGGAAAAGTAAATTTGTGTATAATTTAATAATTTGATAAATTTTGAAATTATACAATTATATTTTAATATCTGAACATTTTAAAATGTAAAGTATAAAAAAGTAAAATAAAATAATTGCTTGAAAAATTAATTTGACTTGAAGCACTATTAAATGGATAAATGATGTGCAAAACTATAAATTTTCTATAAAATAAATACAAAATTTGCTCTAACATAATATTAGATTAAATTATTATTGATGCTAGGAACAAAAAGTTTTAAATATTCTAAAAGAAATATTTTAGTCTTATACCACTGTTATATTTTAAAAGTTTTGTGTTTACATATACAGTATTTTCTATATATGCATTAAACATTTATAGAAGTTCACATACTATTCAATAAAAATTAAATAGTATATGATCCTATACTTATTAATATTTAATCAAAGTTTAATATCTATTTTTAATTCATTCTTTAAAAATAATAATAATAGCAATATTTTTAAAGAATGAATTAATATAGATGGAATTTCTTTACATATTCAACAATTCTTTATAAAATTTATTTTATTCTTTAACTTTTAGATAAAAATTTTCATAGTATGTCTTAAATTAATTCTAATTTAATTATTGAATTGTTTTAGAAAAATCATAATTATCATCGTAATTCAAGTTTTATTGAAATTTCAAAATTCTTTTCTGCTTAAGAACAAGCTTGTATAACTTAATATTAGAATAAATCAAAATACACCCAGTTTTCAATTTATATTTTTGTGGAAATAAGCTTTTGAAAAATATCCACATCTTGGATATGTGTGCGGAAATTTTTATAGCTATGCAAATTGAAAAATTACAAAATTTGTAAACTCAGTCTTAAATTCTAGTTCATCTACAATTCTGTCAACATCCTGTTTCCATTCTTTCTGTAAAATCTTTGACTGACGAAAGTGTTGACTTTCTGTCTTCTAATAACAAAGATGCCCTCTAATACTAAATAACTAATCTATATATACAGTATAAAATTACATGTCCTGACTGACTGATTCATTATCGCCCAGAGCAAACTGCTGAACCTGGAGAGATGAAATTTGGTACACAAGGTATGTCATAAAAATGCACACTTCAAAATTCCCCCCACAGGGGAGAGGGAAAAGATTAAGGCTTAACTTGAAGAACGGTTTCTATTGTACTATTTTAGATGCAATTTTTTGTTTTTAACTATGTTTTAGTAGGGTACACCATGAGAATGCACACTAAGAAGTAATTTTTGGAAATTCCCCCTCCCCTGAAGGGGAGAGGATTAAGGCTTAACCTGAGGAACAGCTTTTACTGTGCTATTTTAGCTGCAATTTTTTGTTTTGATAGTAATAACTTAATTTCCAAACATACATTGTAATGTTGTCACAATAACTGCATGTTCATTATCTTTATTTATTGATAATAATAATAGTAATATATCATTATTATTATTAATAAAGATAATGTGTAAATAAACATACATGATAGGTTTAATAATAATAATAAATTATTGTTGTTATTAATCATACAATGTATTCCCACAGAAATTTAAATGATTTATAAAATAATCTAAATATTCTTTATATTATTAAATAACATTTTTAACACTAAAAAAGTTTTTGCATATGACATCAAATGATTTTATATTCAAATATATTAAAATATATACTATAATTCAATACAACATAAGATGTATTGAATTATAGTATATATTTTAATAATGTAACATAAGATAATTACATTTTTCATCCTACTTCTTATAATGATTTATCAGTATCTAGATGAGTGAAGAATTTTCTGGGGCAGTCTGCATTAAAACATGTACATGCCAAATAGTTCTTTTTTGAGCATTCTCAATTTGCATTGCCACTTCTAGGAACAATCTACCTCATAACTATGAAAACTAAAGGACAAATATTGTTATAAACATTTATAAATATTATGTAACAGTGGTATAAGACTTTCAAAAAATTCTCTGCATTCAAGAGAGAAAAAGTAAATATGTTTTTTTTTCTTTTGCACATATTTGATTTTTAGATTTTATCTATTATCACATTTAGCTTTAAAATAAATGCTTCAATAATAATTCTACATGTAAATTATATGGAAACAATGATAAAAACACAAATTATCTACAGAAAATCTAAAACAAAAAGTTGAAAAAATGACAGTTATAAAACATGCAATTTAAAATCTTTTTCTTATCACAGACAAAAGAAAACACAATGAATTACATTACACTTAATAAATACAATACAATTAGTTAAACTAATAATAATATTCTTTCATTTTACATGGATTGGTCTTTATAAATAAAATTTAAATAAAGAAGTTACAGTAAAATAAAATACATATGTACACATATTTCACAACCTAAAATTAGTATACTCTATTTTTTTTATCCAAAACTTTTTGGATTTGAATTTCAGACACAATCCATTATCTAAAAGGTTACAATGAGAAAATAATTTTAAATATATTTGAAAAGAGAGTTTAGCTGTATTACAGCTTACTATTACCCATCAAAACATGACTTTCTAAAACTCCAATTGCTGACCGTAGTGCATAATTTACATAAGATAACTGCAGGTTGACTAAATTCCAATTTTCAGATGTATTATTTTCTTGAGCATCAAACATAGCTTTTGATAAAAATGGAAATATTATACCATTATAATTGTTTTTGAAATCTGGTCCATAGATTACATGGCTGTAAAAGATGGAATAATTTATCATAATCTGATATGTTAATGAAACTGTAAGTGCTTGAATATTTTTTGAAATCATAATAATTTAAGTAACATTTTTGGACTCTTTTTACCCTAAGGGACATTAAGACCTTTTCTTGGGTCCTCTTTTGTGGGTTTGGCCAGACCCACAATGAAACAGCCAAATGATGTGGGATGGAGGCCAACATTCCACCTTCTGAAAAATTCATGGTAACCTGAATTTAATTCCAGATCCCCAGGGCAGTAGGCTGATATCTTAACAATCTCAACCATCTGGTTGGCTTTAAATAATTATTGCAATATTTTATTTTATTTACTTATGGAATCAAACATTTTACTGAACTAATCTGTATTGTTATTATTATTGACAAATATATGAAAAGAGACAAATGTGCTAATTTTCTTAAAATAATATATATTATTATTAAAACTAAAATTTTAAAATATTTTATTATCTCAATAATATTCTTTATAAGCTGAGTTAAAATAAAAATATGATATAATCTATGAAAAAATACAACAGAAAGTAAAATCTTTTATAATAATGGGAAAGATCTTTCATCATATTCTAATATCAAAATTTCAACTAAACAACTAAAGCAACTGCAATCTACCAATAATTGATATGAGTTATTTTTGTATACATTTCAAAAGAGACTATATTACATCTACATTGTTCTTTAAATTAAATAATTTAAAAACAAACAATATAATTAATGAAATTAATATGTTAGTCCAATTATTTAAGTGAAATAAAACAATAAAAATGCATATTTACAAGATAATGGTAATGCAAATTTAAAAGAAACTAAATGACAAGAGTATATATTATCTTATAAAATAACAAAAAAGGCCTCATTAATTTAAGTATGATTAGATGATAAATTTACAAACTTGCTTAACTTGTTGTATAATGTATTTTAAAATTTAATCATACAAATTTAAATGAATAATTTTTAAATAGATTCACTAAATGTAATGAAAATATTTTCACCTATTGACATTTATTTTCATAATTAGATTAACGTACTTTATAATAATTAATGAAAGTAGCCTTTGTTTTATAGTTACAGATCAGAAACTTTGAAAAATGTAACCTTTGCCATGTTTAATTTTAAAATTTGGCTAAAATAAGTTGTTTTAAAAAATATGATCTCAGCTTTAGTTGGAATTAAAAAAAACTAAAATTATTTACAATAATTTTTTAAACTACTGAAACAAAAAGGAATGAAAGACTAACCTATCATAACATTATTTTTATTTGAAATTATTTTAAGAAAAATTTCTTATGATTTCAGAAAATATTCTTTAATTTTATAAATATCGAAGAAAATTAGACTTTGACATTAACACACAAACAAATATTAGGTCAGTCCATAAGTTCGTGGGTATTTTATGACCTTGTTTTGCTGTTAAAAATGCCAGTCTAATGTGATACTTTTTACACTGAAGTGTTAAATTGGATCTCATTCATATAATACTGTTCAGAATTGGGAACATTTCAGTTGTTTATTTTCGTTAAAATGGAAGTAACAGATGAATATAAGAGACATGTTTTATACTTTTTATTTTTAAGTGGTGAGAATGCTACAAATGCAGCCAAAAAATTAAATACTGCTTATAATCAAACTGTAACAAGTGTAAGGACTGCGCAGAAGTGGTTTGAAAGATTTAGAAATAATGATTTTAGTGTGGAGGATAAGGCTCGTACTGGAAGACCCGTTGACTTTGATGATGATGCTCTCTCTGCACTAGTTGAAGCAGAACCATCTTTAACAGTTGATGAAATTGCGGAACGTTTAAATTCATCCCATGGAACTGTTCATAGACATCTACAACAAATCGGAAAAGTTTCAAAGCTAGGAAAATGGATACCACATGAACTGTCAATAGCTAACTGACAACAACGTCAACTGCTCAACTCAAAAGCTTCAACTGGGAAATTTTACCTCATCCACCATATTTGCCAGATATTGCTCCCAGTGATTATCATCTTTTTCGGAGTTTGCAGAATTTTTTAAAAGGAAAAACTTTTGAGGATGAGAACAATGTAAAAAAGGCTATTTCTGAATATTTTGTTTCAAAACCGAAATCATTTTACAAAGACGGGATTAAAAAGCTACCATCAAGATGGAAAGAAATTGTACAAAATAATGGTGAATGCATTATAGATTGAAATAAGATTTAATTAAAATTTTTTGTTGCTTTTTTGTAGATAAAAATGTGCACGAACTTATGGACTGACCTGATACTAATTTTATCATATAAATTGGTAAAAGCACTAATCTGTAAATTAAAAATTCTTACCGCAGATATGAAGATGAGGAAACTCCATCTGGTAACAGAAATGAATGTTCAATTGCTATAAGGCGATCATTATACTCATGTGCTTCTAAATATAAACTGAAAAAATTTATTAATTTAATTTTATGCAGGGATAATTTCTATACTAAAAATATAAATTAAAATTATAATTATTACTCTCTGTCTCCAATTGTTTTAAAATTATTATGGAATTCTTTGCAAGCTTCTTCAAAAGACTTTAAGACTAATGTGACATTGTCTAAAATTAAATAAAAATATATTATATAATTCTCTATGACACAATTATCTTACATACAAAAGTTAATTTATTAATTCATATGATATTGAAAATATTTCACAAATATAGTGTAATTAATGCAAGTAAATTTGAAAATATATTTAAATTACACATTACTTAATACTTCTATTAATAAATATGAAAATTTTTTACCTAAACTTATACCATGATCTTGTAAGAGCTTTTCATGATTTTTGGAGAACTCAGCAAAATCTCGCTTCAACTGATCACTGTAATGACTAACTACCATTGGAAGATGTAGAGAATCTGTTAATTTCATTAAAAATGCACCTAACATGTGAGTCATCGTGGTCATCATCTTGAAGTTGACATCGGTATAATTTGCAACTGCATCAAAAGTATCATAAGACGTATGATAAAGAGGATAATCAGATATCTAAATATAAGAAAAAAATTAATATTTTACTTAAAATTTTAAAATGTATAATATTTGAAATACAAATTTAAAAAAAATTAAAATCAATTTTATGATGTTTTCAATTAATTAATTTCATTTTATTAGACTTTGTTCTGACAAAATTTAATTTGATTCTTGTTTCAATAAAATAAAATAAAATTTTGTCAGAACAAAGTCTATTTTTAAGTGCACAAATTTTTTACAAAATAAAGAATGGATACATTGTGAATTAATGTGAGTTACAAAAACTATTGAAGAAAGTAATTAATAAAATACTGCACATTAAGTATTATTACTGAAATTTAATATTAAGATTATTAAAATAAGTTAGATAATGAAAACAGGACAAAATAGGCTATTAAGCTGCTTTATTTTTATCTTATTCACTGTGTTTGTGATTTAATTATGTATGGAAAACGTAACTTCTTATGTGCTCATCTTTATTTTATATGTTCTACACTCCTCAAAAATGAAATTGCAACACCATAAAGAAATGTGCAAATTGTAGGATCAGTACAAATAACAGGGATATGCAAATGACTAAGATTGTGTTTGCATTGGGTCATGTGATACCCAGTTTTAAGCTATAAAGACCAGCAGCTGGCTCAGATCATAAATGCTATCATCAATGGTTCACAGTAGTCAAACTTTGAAGAAGCATAGAAACTGCCACATACTGTAAACTACAGTGGTTGCAGTTTGGCAAGGGATATTGTTGCAAGCAACCATTAATCACCACATTGATAGTATGCCTTGCCATATAGTGGCCTGTATAGCTGTCCTTGGGGGCCATATTCATTACTAAATAAACAGGTGTCTGTTACATATCTTGTTCTTTTAATCATTTGCATCTCTATCACCTCTATTGGTCCTGCAATGTGAATGTAGTTATGCACATTCCTTAATAGTGTTGTGATTTCACTTTTGTAGAGTGTATATATCCTATTTTCATCACAATGCTATAAAAATGTATATAAAATCTATATATATATATATATATATATAAATGG
>NW_019384551.1:159458-171383 GCF_000671375.1 Centruroides sculpturatus | reverse complement strand
TCCAAATCTTTATATATATATAAATGGATGTGTGTGTCCCTATATTTCACTTTTCAGCCAAAACTACACATCGCACATGAATGGTGTTTGTATGTAGTAGTAGCCCCAAGTCTCCATTCATGCACTATGGTGGTTGTGTCTCGATAGCTGTAAGGGTGCGGGAGATATGGGGGCTTAAAGTGGTTGACTTCGAAGATTTTCTATTTCGATTTTAAAAATGTTCGAACCGTTTTAAATTCGAATTTGAATTGGTTCGATTATAGAACGATTATGAACGTTCCAGAAAATTGATCAAATTAAAAATAGTTCGTTTGACTGGACGTAAAAATTCTCTAATTAGTCTGGAAACGGGGGACCTAATTCTTGCATTCTGTGAAAACGGGTAAGACTGGCTATAATGTAATTATCTTAATCTTCACTATCGTTACTTTTTGCCCAATGAAGCGGGTCCTTCCAGCTAGATTACTTAGAAAAACAGTCTTTTATATATAAAAAAAACTATATTACATACAAATAAAAACCCAGCAAAGCGGGTCCTTGCAGCTAGTAAAATATAAAATTAATACAAGACAGAATTCAAGATAATTGAAATTTTATATTGCATAAAACTAATAAAATAAATTTCATAAATTTAAATGTAGGACATTAATGTAAGTTATGAGATAAATGAATTTATGAATTTTGAATGAATCAATGGCTCACCAAATGCTTCTGCAAGCTGGATTGTTTGATCAACTCACAAAACCTTATTTTAACACCAGCAGGAGTTTAATCCTTCATGTGGACTTGGGGCAAATGTTTTTGACCTAATTATAGGTCTACTTCAGGTCAGACCTTTTATTCTATTTTGGAATTTGAAGAAATATGCTATAATATTTCAAACTTTGAAATGAATGATGGTGAAATTCAAAATCATATTTGATGTTCTTAGTATAAATATTTAGATATTTAAATCAATGTTATATAGCTATTTATGAGTTTAAATGGATATTATATATGAATGGAATATGTAAATATTTATAACTAAGAACATTAAACAAGATTTTGAATCTCACCACAATTCATTCCAAAGTAGAACAAAAGATGTAAGACCTGAAGAAGACATATAATTTGATAAAAAACCCAATTTAAAACAAAACAAAAATTTTATCCAAGTCCACATGAAAGATTAAACTCCTGCTGGTGTTAAAATAAGGTTTTTTGGTGAGTTGAATGCAATAATAATATTTAAAATAAAATTTTGTTTCCTGTTTGAAAAACAATTTCAATAAATGTAATTTCAAGTTCTATCACAGAAAGAAAAGTGGTTTTATATTCCTTGCTCATCAAAGATTTATTTTAATCAAAACAAATTATTTCTGACTTATATTATCAATTATAAGCTGTTAGAACTGTTTTCTTTGTGATCATTTACTAAATTTGTATTTTAAAAAAGTTTTTGACAGCCTTCAATAATTGAAATAACAGATACAGTGGTACCTCAGGTTACGAACGCCCCAGCAAACGAAATTTTCAGGATACGACATGAAATTCAAACATATTTTTGCTCCACGATACGAACAAAAACTCACCATACGACGTTACATTAGTTCGCATTTTTCATTTGTTTTTCTTACTACAGTTATTTTTTTAATGTATTACTTGGCTTTAATTTGAGTATGTTTTTCGCGTTGGAACGAATTATTTGGTTTTACATGTAATCGTATGGGAAAAGATAATCCACCTTACGACATTTTCATGATACGATCTCAGTTTCGGAACGGATTAATTTCGTATCCTGAGGTACCACTGTATTAATTTTTATGCACCATATATCATTGTTTTTTCTTATATTTAAACACTTCTTACATATTACTTTGAATTCTTGTCCAATTAACTTAGATAAGTAATAGAAATTACTGAATTTAACCACTCAAAGATATATTTATTTTGTTTCTCTAATTGTATTTCACTATTATGTTTTTTCAGAAACTAAAACAATATTGAAAAAAATCATAAATATAAAAAATAGATTCATTGAGTTAAAACAACTTGAGTAGAAAAACTTTCATTGTAGAGAAAAAATAAATGTAACATATTATAATTATATTATCTATATCTATATATATATATATATATATATGGAAAAATGGATGTCATAGGCAACATCGACTTTGCTTCGCAAGAATTAATTGATAAATACATTAACGGAGTGTAAAAGAAGGCACGGCTGGAGGTATCCAGCAATTCTCGACGATAAGAGAGTATAGTTTACCAAATTGTCAACTTAATCAATACAGCAGGACTAGGAGATGTAGACGAGCAGGATATTGAGGAGTTACTGCGGGTTTCTGGTGAGAGTCTTAAGAACGACGACGTTCAAAAACTGGTAGAACAAGGAACTGGAAAATAGAGATTCTGAAAACGAAGATCCCATAGAATTTCTCTACAGATTTCCTTAGTAAAAGTTTGGTAACGATAACCGAAATCTTTGATAAAATTGTAGCAAATGATCAAAATTTCGAAAGGGGTGCAAAAGCAAAACAATGGACTTTGAATACGATATTCTGCTACCGACATTTGCTTAAGGAAAGAAAAAGAAAGCGTCAAATGAAACTACACGACTTTATCGCAAAAATCAAGAATTTCAGAAGAGCCAGGAAATTCATCGTAAAAAATAAACTTTACATTTATGAATGCATATGTTTAGATGTTATTTAACATATATTAGTAGTATGCGTTTGATACATTCTGAAGTATAAAAANGGTACACACTCGGTAAGTAATCCTATAATTTTTTGTTTATAGCGTAGTTTATACGGATTATTCCCAAAAAATTATACGTGTTTTGGAAATGTTGAGTGGAATTAGTCTAGAATCGGTTAATTTTATAGAAGAAAACCTTTCAAACAGCCTTAGTCCGTAAAGTTCCCACCTATCGGGCTGCGATTGGCTCATGTATTTAATCATTCCTACAACGTAATTTTCAGTTAGCGTGCAACGTATCTAAGCGTTATAGGGGGGTCTACTGTAATGAAAAGAGCAAGAAATCATAGCAAATTAGCATTACAATTGTCAAGTCACATGACTTAATTATCAATGAGACTGATTAATTATTCATCAAAAATGATTTCTCTTTCATTGTTTACTGTTCATCAGTCAGACTATAAATAAATAATAATTGCTAAAAAAATTAAATAAGAAAAAGTTTAAAGTAAATGACATGCGTAGTCAATTGTGCAGCTTCTAAATATAAATTTATAAATAGTCCGCTAAGACTTAATATTTAGAGAGGGAAATTTATTGAAAACAACTTTTTAAGATAAAAGTTTAAGTAGGAGTGTTTATTATTATTACTTAATGTATAATTGATACACATGGAGTGTTTGTTGATTCCATTGTCTTGCATAATCTTGAACAAATGTATTAATTGGGTTTTAGAACATTCAGCTTGGGAGAAGATTGCATTAGCAAGATTTGTTTGTGGTTTGTTTTGGATTAAGTAGATGTCTATAAATTGTATGAGTAATAGGATTGATTTTAAAAATTTGTTTAAAAATGTAAATGGCGTTTATTTATTAAAGTTAAAATCATTTTGATAATTATATTTCAAATTCAAATTTTATATACACAACTTACCATATCTTTTCCAACAAACTGCAAATGGGCAGAAGGAATTCCTAATCCTGATATGAATCCAACAAAATCACTTCCTGATCCAGGAATATCAATTCTTAAAAAAACCATATATGAAAAAATTTTTGAGTACATGAGTAAACAAGTCTGAAGATTATTGTAATCAAGTCAGGATAATATATCTGCATGGTAAACACAATTGCTGGTTTAAGTTCTGTTCCAGCTCAATCCTTTCTAGAATATTCTAAATTGTTAAATTTAAATTAACATAATTATTAAAGTTAGTGTAAGATGGAAGCATAACCACTTATCTTTAGTCTAAATTACCAAATTTTATTATTAGATAATCAAAATATAGCCCAAAATAATCTAGCATTAATGACTTGATTACAACAAAAAGTATACACAATAAAACCATTTGATATATATATACACACACAAATGGTTTTATTGTGATATATATATATATGTATATCAAATATAATATATATATATATTTATTTATAAAATGATTCTAATACTTCTATTAGTTTTATTAACTATGCTGTTGATGACTTATATATAAATCTATACCAGTGTTGTACAAATATCTGTGTATCCCTGTTTTAATTTTCTTAAGTACTGAGTGTTAATTGTAAAAATTTTTTTTATAAACTAATCAAATGTAGCACTTATCACAACTTAAAATAATTCATATGAAAGATATAAATTTGAAATACTTTGTTACTACAGTATTTTTTTAATAATGATTTTATGCATCAGTGGTACTGTACATAGTGATGCCAAGTGCATCAAAAATTGCCAAGTACTTCTGAAGATCATTCACATACTAATGGGGTATGCACTTTAGAAAACAATGTTCTATACAACTAATATATCAGACAGTCATGTACTACTGATTAATTATTATAACAACTATTTTTTTAAAGTATTTAATGTAATAAAGAAAATAAATCATAAAGAAAGCTAGATATAAAATTAATGAAAGTAAAACTGTAATATTAATAAAAATAAAAAAGTTTTTATGAAATAAATTTTAATCAATCAGAAACAATTATACTGAGAGTTACTGTAAAATTTTGTGTAGTATTTAATATTAATTTCTTACAATGGTATACTGTTAGCACTATTTTTGTCCTGTGGTCGTCTTAGCTTCCACATATCATATAATGACATACCAGGATGATTTGGATCATGGCAAGATACATCTGTAGATGCTTCCTTAAGAGCTTGTCGTAACAATGGGCTAGCTAACACTTGTAATGAATAATTACCTGAAATTAAATTTTATTATTAGAAATTACAAAAACTAATGAATTAATATTCTTATAGAACTATTATTACAATAAAATCTTACAATGCGTGTAAATTATTTAAATAATGGTCAAGATATATTAGGTCAGGATGACTAGTGTAAAGTCATACATGGGTTCATACAACTATATTATATCAAAATACTGCAAATTAGCATAAAAGACATAAAAAAAAATTTTGAATAATCCAAAATATTCAGTAATACAAACAGGTTGAGGATCTACTGTATTAATTTCTATTAAAATTGAAAATTTCATTTCTTGTTGATATTGTTATTTTGTTTCCTTCATTCTGTGTTTTTAAACATTAAAAAGTTAGAACTACAAAATATTTAACTAAACATTAATTTAGTATTAGTTAATATATATTTAAAGTAAACTGAAAATATTTCAGAATGTGACATAAAAATTCTAATGTATTTTTCATATGCATATATAAAATTTATAGTTTGAACAAGTTGATTTACTTTTACCATATTAGTGTCTATCATAAGTCAAATCATTCTTCAATTTTTATCAGTTTTGTTTTGGAATTCTTAATGCATTTGTTTTATTTTCTTTCAATGTCTGCTTCCAATTCTGCAGGTAATTTCTTGAATAATTTGTTATCACTATTAGGTGCTTTTACGGACACTTGGCAATTCTCTCATCAACTTTTATTTGGGAATTTTTTTATTTGCTGAGACGTGTTTCAGGCTCAAGATTCTCTTTTGTCGACATTTAGAGGAAATGAATGGTACATTATACATGTTACAATGAATTAATTTTTGAAGTATAGAAAACTTATATTTGTGTTTATTGTGCAATAGACCAATATGTAAATTGTGCTTTGGAAAATGTTAGGAGTAAGAACAGAGATTTAAGAAATATCTAAATGTAATTTGAACGAGATTGTATCTTTGAGATGTTTAGTGTATGGAGAGTATTCTTTATTCACAAAAAGTTTAAATTGAATTAAAATATGATGTATTTTCAATTGTCATGCATATCCCAGGAAGTGATGTGCTGATGGAAGAGGGGCTTGAGCCCGAAACGCATATGGGCAAATAAAAAAAATTCCTGAATAAAAGTTGACAGAATTGCCAAGTGTCTGTATAAGCACCTAGTAGTAGTAATAAATTATTCAAATAAAGAAAGACATGGTTTCAGAATATATTACAAGGTAATTTCTTGGTAATTGAGGAACTGAAATTATTGCTATTTATGCTCTACTAGTAACTCTATTTTTAAAATTTCAAGAAATTTCTATAATCTGCAATGCTTTTGATTTGGATCATTATTACTTAAAATTATTATATTTATACTTGCAAAGTTAATCATCATAAAAAAATCATTTGTTTTTGTCATTTAATATATATATATATAAGCTGTAGAAAACACTTTAAACTGTTTCCAACTTTTTATTACTTACATTCAAAATGCATGAAATCAAAACCAATATATTTTTACATTAAAGTAAATATTAGTAATTATAAATAAAATAACTTCAATAACCCAAAATCACTTTGACAGTTGAATGCCCAAGATGAAAATATTTAGCTAAAAATCTCTTAGAGAACCTTCTTAAATAAATCTCCAGTAAATTATCATCTTCAGAACAACTAACAATGAGTAGAACATGAAAATATATATAGCAACTTGTTGATCTGGAGGACCTTGGTTTAAGTCCATGCCAGTCCTCAAAAAATTTTTGTGGTTAGTTTAATTGAGATATGTTAGATTTTGTCTATCACCTGACATCTCCATTGTGGATCTGGTCAAACTCATGGTGAACATGGAAAAAAGACCCACTTAATACTTACAAAAAAGAAAAAGTTATAAAAAAACACTGCATAATTTTAAAATCATGTATTACTTTTATATTATTCATCTTTAAAATCAAATTAATTTTTAATTTATTCCAAATTCAATCCAGAATATGCTTATTTAATTTTGTTACTTCCTTGATTAGCTAATGTAACTAGTTGTAAAATCAATCAGCAAACTAATAAGCTTTTTGTTAAATTACAATATGCTAAAAATAAATTATTCTTTATATTTGCCATAACATGAAATATTGTCCAATTTTTTTTATAAATATAAAAATAATTATTTTACAAAACTTTTGTGATAATTTCAAAAGCTCATGTTGCTAATATAAATATTCTTAATTATTACTAAAATAATTAAGAATATTAATAAGTAGTAATAAGAAAATGAATCACCAGGATTAATATATTTACCTGTAACCACAATATCAACATTTATATATGCTATGGTTCTTTGAAACAGTTCCTTAGCATGATCCTAAAAAGTAACAAAAAAGTATTCAATAAATATTTTTAGGTACCAATATCTATAAAACTTATTAAAGTAGAAAAATTGAATATTTTACTCTCACCTGAATCCATTCCATAGATCCTGTAATGCCAAATTCTTCAGCATCCCAACTGGCAAGAATTAATGAGCGACCTGGTTTCCAGCCTAAAATGTATTCAATTTTTAAAATAAAAATGACAAAATATATTCAACTGACAACAAATTGAACACATTAATTAAATTGTGCTGCATTTCAAAATATTAAAAAAAAACAAATCAGAATAAAATCTTTTTTGTGCTTCTGTAGTTTTCTCCATAATACTGTAAACCAGGGACTGGCAACACAGCACCTGTGGCACATTTCAGGTATACCCTCTAGAACTATAGTCAAACAAGCACAAATACATACTTGTAATTTTACTTAATTTGATTTTGTGTTATGTTTTGTATGTATTTTTAATTTTCATTTTTTAGTTANCACACAAAACTGCCTCATCTTACTATTACAGATCCAATAGTTATTAAAGAACAATTATACATGCAACCACCTTATTTCTCAATTTAATAATTTTGCAAAAGCATATAAAGATAAACTCTTAAATTTTTTAGTACACCAAAAAACAAATTTATATTTGTAATTACCTGGTTCAAATTGTCCTGGTATGGTAGCTATCACATTATACACTTCTTTTTGTTGAAGTTCATTAAACACTTCCACTTTTATAAAACTGTAAATTATAAAATATTTTAAAAAGTTAAAAATGACACAACAGACATATATATATAAAACAACAAAATATTTGCAAATATTTATATTACTGAAATTTCATGCAGATAACTAAAAGAAACATATATTCTTCAGAATATTGCTAGAATGAAAATAAAATCTTTGCATAACCTACACCAATGTAGACCAAATGCCTATGGAGTGGCCATCAAGAGCTGGCATGCAGTTAGAAGGTATGATCACAAACATTTAAATTGTGTTTTTATTTTCAGATATTTGCAATATAAGAACAGAACAAGAACTTAATTTAAATTAAAAATAATATTTGAATTTTTTTAAAAAAAAGCACATTACGCTAAGTACATAAAAATATATACAATAATCTAATAGTATGTAGACAAATAAAACAGTTTTATTTAAGTACAATTAAAAGCAAACAGTTTGTGTTGTGTATGAATAAAGATTTTCTAGATGGATAGTTTCTTAAAGCTGTCAAATTCCATAGTATTAAATACAGATCCTTCATCCTCTGACTTCATAAAATCTATAAAGATTATTAATAATGTTATTGGGCTGCAATTTTCAGACTGCAGATTTATGCATTCCCACTGTCTGTCTATCTTTCATTAATCTCAAGAATAGAATTAAATAGATGAAAATTGAAACAGATATGAAAAGCTTAGGGACAAAGACCCTAATTAATTATATACAAACTTCTGGTCTAGACTAAAACTCGTATAATTGTTTAAAATTAAAACATGATTGAAAATTGCAGTCTGGCATTGTGATAATGTCACAATAATATGCATTTGAATTTTACAATCTGATAGGTTAAAAATGTTACTTTTGTGATATCGATTATATTATTTTCATAAAAAACATTTTAATACTTCATTTATTTTTAGATAATTTATTCCAAATTCAATCACATTCAAATGCAATATATATAACAATAATACTAATAATAAGTAGATGTAAAAATAACTACAAAATTTGTAATAACTGAAAAACAGCTCAAGAAAAATGATTTAATTCACATATCAAACCTGACTTAAATTTGCCCAGATTGATGTTGCATTATATAATTTATAAATGTACTATTTTCAATTTAATTTTATATCTATTCAACATTTACTAACCTTCTTTCATCAAAATTCCAAAAACTCTTGATAATTCTAATAAAACAGCTACACCAGTACCAGGATCTGCAGATCCATTGGTCCAAGAATCATGATGACCACCAATAATTACATATCTACCTAAAATTATAATTTAAATTCTTTATAAGATTGTTTTAAAATTAATAATTAGATTTACTGTATTTTGCATTAATTTTTTTGAAGATTGATTTTATATGTATAACATAATATAATAATGGAAATTGAATAATGTGCTAATTGTTATTTATAACAAATTATAATGCAAAAAATTAACTGAAAATACAGTAGAGCGTCGTTTATCTGAATCAATTGGGGAATGGGGTTGTTTGGATAACTTATTTTTCGGATAACCGATTACGTACGAAAAAATATATTAACCTATCCCATATTGAAATTTTTCTCCGTTGTGTGTCGCTTCGTGTTGAATTTTTGTCGATGTTAAGCCTAATGTAAACTTTTTAAAATAATAATTGTGGCTATTGTATCATTAAAAATTATTTCTTTATTTTGTACAAACAAAATAAATATATTGAAAAATATAAAAACAAAAAAAAATATACTTTAGAAGTTGATCTAGTATCAAAAACGTTCGATTCAGCACCACACACAGTCCTCAGAAAAACACCACACAAAAGTGCCAGTGCTGCCAGCTAAAACACACACACCAACCAAAAAAATATTGGAGTAGCCCAAGATATAGCCAAAGATTGCAGCACCACAGCACTAGCGAAAATTTAAATTTGCCGACTGGAATTCTTTCGGATAACCAACTTTCGGATAAATGACGCTCTACTGTAATGGAGAAATCCACAAGGTAATAGTGATTAAAGTTTGTTTATTCTAATATTTAATAAATTCTTAAATAGTAAGGTAATAAATTATATTATAAATCAGGCTTAACCTCTTTATAAATTTTCAAAAATATACTATATTTACTTGAATAATGCATGCACTTTTCTCAAAAAACAAAAAGATCATGACAAATTGAATGAATTCAAGTTTGGACTAAAGAAATAAATGAATTCACCATCTACATTTACTACATCATCACAAGACTAGACATAATAGCATAAAGATGACAATGCTATGACAAATTCACACAAAACTGCCTCATCTTACTATTACAGATCCAATAGTTATTAAAGAACAATTATACATGCAACCACCTTATTTCTCAATTTAATAATTTTGCAAAAGCATATAAAGATAAACTCTTAAATTTTTTAGTACACCAAAAAACAAATTTATATTTGTAATTACCTGGTTCAAATTGTCCTGGTATGGTAGCTATCACATTATACACTTCTTTTTGTTGAAGTTCATTAAACACTTCCACTTTTATAAAACTGTAAATTATAAAATATTTTAAAAAGTTAAAAATGACCAACACAGACATATATATATAAAACAACAAAATATTTGCAAATATTTATATTACTGAAATTTCATGCAGATAACTAAAAGAAACATATATTCTTCAGAATATTGCTAGAATGAAAATAAAATCTTTGCATAACCTACACCAATGTAGACCAAATGCCTATGGAGTGGCCATCAAGAGCTGGCATGCAGTTAGAAGGTATGATCACAAACATTTAAATTGTGTTTTTTATGTTTTATTTCTTTTAGCAGTTCATTAAAGGTATATTTAAACAGTGAAATTAAAAACATAAAATATTGAGATGTAAAATCCTAAACTTTATAACTGTTAAAAATACAATATAGGTATCAAACAACAAAATTTTTAAATTGTATTACTTTGTTTTTTTTTTATTTATCAAATTCTAATACTACTACTAATACTATTGTATTAATAACAATAAATGCTAAAATAAACTTCAAAAAATTAGATTTAAAATACTTTTAATGTAAATTATATCCAATGACATAGGCTCAAAAATTGACCAATCAGCTCTTATATATTGAAAGATGTGCTTTATCTTATATGACAGTGATGGTGAACCTGTGAGCCATTAGTCACAGGTTCCCATGTGATTTCAAGGTACCCCATATTAAATGTTTAAAAAGAATTACGTTTTTTATAAAAAAAATATTGATATATTTCAAAACTTTGCCTATGTAGTGTAAAAATGGAGTCCTAAAGCTGTTGTGAAAGGTCTTAAAGCACACTTATGAACTATAGATAGAAAAAAAATATGATTGAATAAACAACAGCAGATTTCCCATTAAAGAAAATAATTTGTTATAATCACATTATCATCATTTTTCTACTTATATAGATTATTATTTCTGTCACATAAATTAAAAAGTTAAATAAAGTAAAATTTATAAGCATTTTAATGTTATTTTTAATTAATTACTACAATTAAATATTTGACCTGCAATGTGGAGTTAATAAATTTTGAATTCAATTTGACCCACCTTTGGAAAAAAGATTTACCATCACTGTTATATGATAATGATCCAATAGATTATAATGGTCAAGTCATCCAACAGAAGGATGAAATTTTGTTTTGTACAACTAATTACTGTTTAAAAAATGTTACAGAACAATTTACTTTACTACTGTCTTTTAACTTGAAAGCTATTTATTATTTTAAATTGCATATGAATGGTAATTTAATACAAAAAACTAATACAGTAGAACCTCGAAAACTCGGCTCTCGATAACCCGGCACTCCGGATAACTCGGCCACACCCTAACAGGGCAAAAAAATCCTTAGTTAATTAATTTTCATTATAGACAGCTTTATAAAAGTATGAAAGCTCTCATAAAGTATTTTTCTGAGGTCTGTGTTATCAGGTAAATTACTGAACACAGTGTATTCATTAATTTTCATTTTCATGTAGT